>NC_083570.1:27767188-27997188 GCF_027579695.1 Neoarius graeffei
GGAGCATATAAAGTTTGAAAAGTAATGGTCCAAGAATCGACCCCTGGGGGACACCACAGGTCAAGGACATTGACGTTGAGGAACAATTTCCCAGGGTAACAAAGAAGCTTCTATCTTTTAAGTATGATTTTAACCAATTGATAACTTTACCAGTCAATCCAACCCAGTGTTCAAGTCGATATAGCAGTATGTTGTGATCAACAGTATCAAAAGCTGCACTGAGGTCCAGTAATACCAGGACCGATGTTTTGCCTGCATCAGTATTAAGATGTATGTCATTTATGACTTTAATCAGCACTGTTTCAGTGCTATGATTGGCACGAAATCCTGACTGAAAATTATCAAAATGGCTGTTTGATATCAAGAAGGCAGTTAATTGATTGAAGACAATTTTTTCCAGGATTTTCCCGATGAATGGTAGATTTGATATTGGCCTGTAGTTATTTAACACTGAAGGATCCAGATTATTTTTTTTAAGAAGGGGCTTTACAACGGCTTTTTTTAGGGACACAGGAACAACGCCAGTCTCCAAGGATGTATTTATAATTTGAAGCACATCTGTAATTATAAGATGAAGAACAGACTTAAAGTTGGTGGGCAGAATGTCCAGTTCAGATGTTGAGGAACTGAGATTTTGTACAGTTTTTTCAAGAGTCTCATAATCAATTAAACAAAATTCTGACATTGTGTTGAAGTTATCTATCTGTGTCATTGGTGATTGCAGTTTTTCAATTGTTTGCAACTGAGATATATTATGAGCAATATTCTGCCATATTTTATCAATTTTACCTTTGAAAAAGGATGCAAACTCATTGCATTTATTAACTGAGAGAAGTTCAGGTGCTAATTATGGTGGGGGATTAGTTAGCTTCTCTACTGTTGAAAATAGCACATGGGCATTGTTCATATACCTGATGATGATGTTGGAGAAGAAAGACTGTCTTGCTTTATGAATTTCATAATTATAATTACAAAGCATCTCTTTATGGATTTGATCATGGATGTGAAGTTTAGATTTGCGCCATTTTCTTTCAGTCTTTCTATATTCTCTCTTTAGCAGTTTAACAGCCGGGTACTGCTTCCATGGTGCTTTCTGCTTATCATTGACTCTTTTGATTTTGAATGGAGCAATATCATCCATAATTTGGGTCATATTTAAATAAAAAATTTCCAGTAAATCATCTACAGAGTCTGACATTTTGGTTGAGTTCTGAGAGAGAGCTTGCTCAAAAAGAGCACATGTGTTGTCTTTTATGACTCTCCTACCTATAGTTGTTGAGCTATTCTGAATGTGAGGAGACATAGAAACATCAAAGAAAGCACAATTTTGATGAACTGGGTACACTGCTTGTCGCGACAGATTTGGGCTGGAAAAAGAGAGTGTAGCCATTGGGAGCAATTTTTTCATGCTATTTGGGAAATCCATCCGAGGAGAAGTGGAGTCGTCTGTCCTTGAATGTTGGGAGGCCTGCAAGTCAGATGTTTGTGTGTCCTTGATGACGACTTGCAAAGATGATTGTTTAGGCTTTGTAACTATGTCAGTCTGCAACATCTTATCAACTGTTTTCCTCGGTGCTGGCTGAGAAAAGATTGCAAGTTTGTAGTGGTCTGCTAAGACTTTAGCTCCAATCCAGCTGAGTTCAGTGCTATTTGGCTTGAAGAATTCTCTGCGATTCCAGAAAAGGTTAAAATTGTCTATGAAGTTCATACCAAATGAAGAACAAGTTTTTCCAAGCCAGGTGTTAAGACTGAAGAGTCGAGAAAAAGCAAAACTTCCTCTCGCTGGGAGTGGGCCACTGATAAAAGATTGAATTCCAGTCTTATAGAGCTCAGAAAAAAGTTTTCTGAAATCATCTTGGACAAACAGCTGTTCTCTGAAAACATCATTTGCTCCCACATGCACAACAATACGTTTGATAGTTTTATGCTCGGACATGAGTTTCAAAATGCTGTCTTTGGTGTCAGAGATGGATGCATTTGGAAGACAACAAATAATCATCTCATAACCTTTTAATTGTCTTACAGTGGAATCACCAAGAACAAGGGTTGTGGGATCAGGTGGTGTTACGAGCTGCTTTTTGCCTCTTCCCACAGCTCTTCGATCTTGGTGCGATCTCTTTTTACGATGTGTTTGTCCGCTTGAAAAATCCTCTTCCACATCCCTGAGGCATTCAAATTTGTTCTGAAGCCTTATGGGCTGTGGATTTTCCATAGGACTGTAGATCCTATTGTAATTTGTAGAACGAGCTGGTGTTGAAGTAATTACTCTTCTGTTTTTATTTTTGGGCTTACCACCCATCATTTGCCAGTTTTCAGTACTCACATTTTGCACAGCTTGAATTATGAATTCTTCCACTTGACCTGCAATGTCCTCAGTCTGTCGGAGTGCAATCTCTGCATTCTCAGCCACTGTTTCTGTACTCCTTTCCTGAGATATCGCTTTTAATTCATCCGTCTTTGGCAGAGCATTAATCTTTGATTCCAGAATAGAAATCCTCTGTTCTAATTCCATGCATTTTCTGCAGGATTTTTTGCTCCCTGGCATTTTTAAAAAAAAAAAAGAAAAAAAGTGGAAATTAAATTAAAAGCTTATAAAGATGAAAAATAAAATGAGAAAAAAGAAAAAAATAGTGGAAATTCAATGAGAAAGTAAAGTATAGAAATAAAGATCAAGAAGGCAGGAGCAAAGCAAAGAAGCGTCCTACTCGCTTGAGTAGGAGGAGCAGAGTCCAAGGTTACAAAACCATCTCATCACCAGCCTCAGTCCACTCCTTGTGAAGCTCTCCCAAGTTCTTGAATCAACTTTTCTTGACAATCCTCTCAAGACTGCGGCCATCCCTGTTGCTTGTGCACCTTTTCCAGCCACCCTTTTCAGCAATGACCTTTTGTGGCTTACCCTCCTTGTGGAGGGCATCAGTGATCATCTTCTGGACAACAGTCAAGTCAGCAGTCTTCCCCATGATTGTGGTTGTGTGTACTGAACTAGACCGAGAGATACACTGTGTTCATACTGTTTTACTCAAACTCCAGATGAAATATTCTAATATTTTGAGATGTTTTTTTTTAATGTTTTTGTACTGTATGCCATACTGATTAAAATTAAAATAGAAAAATGCTTGAAACATTTAAGTTTATGTGTAATGAGTCTATAATATATAACATTTTCACTTTCTTAAATAACTGATGGAAAATATTGAACTTTTTCACAATATTCTAATTTTTTGAGATGCACTAGTATATATATTTTAATATAAATAAATATTTTAAATTTAATGTTTCTTTCTGTTTTGAATATTGTCATAATGTAAAGCCATCATTATGCCTGTATTTGCATGTAATGTATCTCAAAGAAATAGGAGAATACATGGACATACCAGCCACTAATCCCCAGCGGTTTGTCTCCCATCATTGGTTGTCAGCCTATGATGTTGGGATGCAAACCAAAAGAATGCTCCCCATGTACAGGGTGCTTTACTTTGGCTTTATGGGACAGCAGGACCAAGATCTGTACATGGACATAATATTACAGCAGCTGTACAGAGACCATGGTGTGAGTGAAAAGGCTCAGCAAAGAACTGCATTTATTCACCAGGATCTCTGCAAGAAGAGTACAGTGGTGCTTGAAAGTTTGCGAACCCTTTAGAATTTTCTATATTTCTGCATAAATATTACCTAAAACATCATCAGATTTTCACACAAGTACTAAAAGTAGATAAAGAGAACCCAGTTAAACAAATGAGACAAAAATACTATCCTTGGTCATTTATTTATTGAGGGAAATGATCCAATATTACATATCTCTGAGTGGCAAAAGTATGTGAACCTTTGCTTTCAGTATCTGGTGTGACCCCCTTGTGCAGCAATAACTGCAGCTAAACATTTCCGGTAACTGCTGATCAGTCCTGCACACTGGCTTGGAGGAATTTTAGCCCATTCCTCCATACAGAACAGCTTCAATTCTGGGATGTTGCTGGGTTTCCTCACATGAACTGCTCGCTTCAGGTCCTTCCATAATATTTTGATTGGATTAAGGTCAGGACTTTGACTTGGCCATTCCAAAACATTAACTTTATTCTTCTTTAACCATTCTTTGGTACTTGTGTGCTGAGGATCATTGTCTTGCTGCATGACCCACCTTCTCTTGAGATCCAGTTCATGGACAGATGTCCTGACATTCTCCTTTAGAATTCGCTGGTATAATTCAGAATTCATTGTTCCATCAATGATGGCAAGCCATCCTGACCCAGATGCAGCAAAACAGGCCCAAGCCATGATACTACCACCAGCTTGTTTCGCAGATGGGATAAGGTTCTTATGCTGGAATGCAGTGTTTTCCTTTCTTCAAACATAATGCTTCTCATTTAAACCAAAATGTTCTAGTTTGGTCTCATCTATCCACAAAGCATTTTTCCAATAGCCTTCTGGCTTGTCCACGTGATCTTTAGCAAACTGCAGATGAGCAGCAATGTTCTTTTTGGAGAACAGTGGCTTTCTCCTTGCAACCCTGCCATGCACACTATTGTTGTTCAGTGTTCTCCTGATGGTGGACTCCTGAACATTAACATTAGCCAATGTGAGAGAGGCCTTCAGTTGCTTAGAAGTTACCCTGGGGCAGCGCTCGAAACTAACGGTGTCCCGATGTCCCGGGGACCATAAAAAATGTCATCGGGACACAAAATTATCATATCTGGGACAATCCCGGGACAATGGAAAAAAAAAATAGATCTAGAAAAAAAGTTCTACATTAAAGGTGCAGTACAAGATTTTGGAATAACGGTTCCCGCAAGCCATATTTTGAAAAGAAACACTCCCACCCTCCGCGTCTGCACCCCTCCTCCCCCTTATAAAGCCTGAGAAAGTCCGGCTTTATAATGGGTGTCTATTGCGTTACACACCAGTGGAGCTCGTTAAGTTAGAGTGTAGAGAGCTTGGAAAAATAGCTCAGACTTTCTCATTTAAACTGTGTTTTCAGCCCCAATTTTCACTCCACACACACAATTTTCTCAAAAGTAGTAGCCACACTTGTCCTGATTCACACAATGTGTCTACCTGAGCGATAGGATTTACTGTTTTTGAATGAGAAGCCTTAAAGTAACGAGAGCACAGCCGCGCAGCCTCATAGACTCCCATTATAAACGTGGCAGAAAAGTCACTCGTTTTTAACTCGCTCTAGTGACCTCATTTTTTACACTACAGACAAAAAAAATTACATCCGTGTGTTCAGGAGAGCCTTGTGGCGCTCACTGTGAAAGAATTTTGTGAACATCTCCTTCCGTTTTCGTGTAAATCCCCGTTGTTTGGAAGGAGCGCTCTGAGAGAATCCTGCGCTCTGTGTGACACTCTGCTCGCTCTCACACACACACACAGAAGGGCCGGGCTGCTCGCGGGCTTCAGTCTGATTGACGTGTCAGTATCCAATCATTTTGAGGTGGTACCTCGATATGATTGGATGGCGTTTTTCCTTTATTTTACACTGTAGACTGGATTAAAATATTTCGTTTTTTGGGTCAAACCTTCTATTGTACTGCTTGCAACATGGGTGTGCATTTCATCCATTGATGGTATGGCTGATGGCTTTCAAAACATCTCTGAATGGGGCAACAGGTATATTACATAAAAATGGATAACGGTAATGGTGAAAATTATAAGTTGGCCTTATATATGCCAACAGATATTCAAGGTATAAGTAGATGAAACAAACATAAAAGGGGTCTTATTTTCAGCTAAAGTGTACTGCAGATGTAGGGAGTTGAAACATTTTCTGAATGAGCTAGTTGGCCCCTTTTAAATAAACGGGTATCTATTCATACAGTGAGATCGCCAAAGTTTAATAAACTGAAAATGCAATAACTGTAATTTTGAAGTAGATGATGTATTGGACATGTGTCACTTGTGTTTTGTGACTTATTGTAAAAATGATATAGAGGGTTCAAAATCGTATAGTTACAAATATAATAGAAACTTCATATGATAATATTAACCACTGGTTATTTCAGAGAGGAAAAAAATGGGGACACTATTGCTTCCATTCGGGACAATACAACACAGAATTCGGGACCACTGGGGGACACAAAGAAAAAAAGTTAATTTCGAGCCCTGGATGTAGTTGCTAATAGTTTTAATAATTTTTTTGTTAATGTTGGACCAAGATTAGCTCAAAATATCTCTGATCCAGTAACAAATGATGATTGTATAGATAATATTATCAAGAGGAATTCTTGTTCTATGTTTCTTACACCAGTAGATGAGAAGGAAATTATTGATATAGTTAATAAATGTAGTAATAAAATATCCACAGATTGTAATGATATTGATATGAAACTAGTGAAAACTATTATTGGGGGGATTTCTAAACCATTAACATACATCTGTAACTTGTCATTTCAAACCGGTACATTTCCAAGCAATATGAAAATAGCAAAAGTAATTCCATTGTATAAATCTGGGGACAAACAACTTCACAAATTACAGACCTGTTTCTTTACTTCCTCAATTCTCCAAAATTCTTGAAAAACTATTCAATAACAGATTAGATAAATTCATTGAAAAATACAAACTACTCAGTGATAGTCAATATGGATTTAGAGCAAATAGATCAACAGAGATGGCACTAATGGAATCAATTGAAGAAATCAGTAACTCTATAGATGATAAGAAACGTGTCGCTGGGATATTTATTGATCTTCAAAAAGCTTTTGATGCTATTAATCATGATATATTAATTAATAAGATGGAACAATATGGGATAAGGGGAGTTGTATTAAATTGGATAAAAAGTTATTTGAGCAACAGGACACAATTTGTGAAGTTGGGTGACTCTGTCTCAACTCGTTTGAATATTGATTGTGGTGTCCCTCAGGGGTCAGTATTGGGTCCTAAACTGTTTATTCTTTATATAAATGATATGTGCAATGTATCAAAGATATTTAAGATGGTATTATTTGCAGATGACACAAATATGTTTTGTTCTGGAACAAATGTACATGAGTTAGAAAACATAATCTCTTCAGAATTGTGCAGGTTAAAAAGTTGGTTTGATCGAAATAAATTATCATTAAATCTGTCTAAAACAAAAATCATGTTATTTAATAATTATAAAATAAATAGGGCAATAAATGTACAGGTAGATGGTGTTGATATTGAAAGAGTTTCTAATAATAAATTTCTTGGGGTAATAATAGATGATATAATTAATTGGAAATCACATATAAAATACATACTAATGAAACTATCAAGAAGCATATCTGTGTTGAGTAAAGCTAAGCATGTCCTGGACTATAATTCACTCAGCATTCTTTACTGTTCCCTGGTTTTACTGTACTTAAATTATTGCTCAGTGGTGTGTGGAAATACGTATAAATGTTCACTTCATGCAATAACTATACTTCAAAAAAGAGCTATAAGAATAATTCATAGTGCTGGTTACTGAGATCATACTAATTCACTATTCTTAAATTCAAAATGTTTAAAATTCAGGGATATTATAGACTGACTCCACCTTCCCGTCACAGACCGGCGCTTGACCACGCCCCTGCTGCCACATACCCCCACTGCCCGACCCAGGCCGGGCGGCTGTCCGGCCTGCAGCTGACTCCCCCCCCCCCCGACGGGAGAGAAAGAAAGTCCGCCACGACCATCTGCGCCCCCGGCTTGTGGACCACCTTGAAATTAAAGGGTTGGAGTGCCAGATACCAACGGGTGATCCACGCATTGGCATCCTTCATGCGGTGGAGCCACTGGAGGGGCACGTGGTCCGAACAGAGGGTGAAAGGGCGCCCCAGTAGGTAGTAACGGAGGGCGAGGACCGCCCACTTAATGGCCAGACACTCTTTTTCTATTGTGCTGTAGCGCCCCTCACGCACCGACAGCTTCCTGCTGATGTACAGGACGGGGCCGTCCTCCCCCTCCACCTCCTGGGACAAAACCACCCCCAGCCCTCTGTCTGACGCATCGGTCTGCAACACAAAGGGGAGAGAAAAGTCAGGGGAGTGTAAAAGTGGCCCCCCACACAGTGCAGCCTTTACCTCAGAAAAAGCCTGCTGGCATTGCTCCGTCCACTGGACCGGATCTGGTGCCCCCTTTTTAGTGAGATCAGTCAGCGGGCTGGTGACGTCCGAATAATTAGGTATGAACCTACGATAATAGCCAGCCAGCCCCAGGAACTCTCACCCCCTTTTTGGTCTTGGGCCTCGGGCAGGCCGCAATTGCTGCTGTCTTATTAATTTGGGGACGCACCTGCCCATTGCCCAAGTAGAAGCCCAGATACCGTACTTCCACCCGCCCAATCGCACACTTCTTCGAGTTGGCTGTGAGACCCGCTCGCCTCAGCGACCTAAGGACGGCCCTTAGGTGTTCAAGGTGCCTCGCCCAGTCATTACTATATATGATGATGTCGTCGAGATAGGCGGCCGCATAGGTGGCATGGGGGCGGAGGACCCTGTCCATCAGCCACTGAAATGTAGCAGGCGCCCCAAACAGCCCAAATGGAAGTGTGACGAATTGGTGTAAACCAAACGGTGTGGAAAAGGCCGTTTTTTCTTGGGATAGTGGAGTCAAGGGGATCTCCCAATATCCCTTCGTCAAATCCAGTGTCGAATAAAAGCGAGCCGTGCCGAGTCGATCGAGCAACTCATCAATACGAGACATTGGGTACGCGTCAAATTTAGACACCGCGTTGACTTTTCTATAGTCCACACAGAACCGGACCGACCTGTCGGCCTTGGGTACCAAGACCACCGGGCTGCTCCAGTCACTGTGGGACTCCTCAACGATGCTCATTTCGAGCATGGTCTCAAGTTCTTCCCGAACTACCTTTTTTTTTGTGTTCGGGTAGCCTGTAAGGGCGGCTACGCACTACCACCCCCGGGGGCATCTCTATGTGGTGCTCTATGAGGTTAGTGCGACTGGGCAGGGGCGAGAACACATCCGAAAACTTGGTCTGCAACTGGGCGACCTCCGTGAGTTGGGTTGGGGAGAGGTGGTCTCCACAGGGGACCGGAGAGGTACGGGATGCCAATGCCCCTTTTTGAACCTCTGGCCCCAGCTCCGCCTTCTCCGGAACCACCGACACCAACGCCACGGGGACCTCCTCGTTCCAGAGTTTAAGCAGATTGAGGTGGTAAATTTGTAGCGCCCCACCCCTGTCCGTTCGCCTCACCTTGTAGTCGACGTCCCCGACTTGCCGTATGACCTCAAAGGGACCTTGCCACTTGACGATCAATTTGGAGCTCGAAGTGGGCAACAGTACGAGTACCTTATCTCCCTGGGTGAACTCCCTAAGGTGCGTAACCTTGTTGTACAGGCGGGCTTGCCGTTCCTGGGCCTGCCGCAAATTCTCCTGAGTTAGGTGGGTGAGCGTGTGGAGTTTTGCGTGCAGGTCCATAACATATTGAATTTTGTTCTTGCTTTGTGAAGGTCCCTCCTCCCAATTTTCCCACAGCACGTCTAGGATGCCACGCGGCTTACGCCCATATAATAATTCGAACGGGGAGAACCCCGTGGAGGCTTGGGGAACCTCTCGCACTGAGAACAACAAGGGTTCAAGCCACTTATCCCAATTACGTGCGTCCTCACTTACGAATTTTTTAATGATATTTTTGAGGGTGCGATTGAACCGTTCCACTAAACCGTCCGTTTGTGGATGATACACACTGGTGCGGATCGGCTTAATCCCCAATAACCCATACAGTTCGCGCAGTGTCCATGACATAAATGTAGTGCCTTGATCAGTCAGAATCTCTTTCGGGATTCCGACTCGGGAGATAACGTGGAAGAGTGCCCAGCACTCGAAACTAACGGTGTCCCGATGTCCCGGGGACCATAAAAAATGTCATCGGGACACAAAATTATCATATCTGGGACAATCCCGGGACAATGGAAAAAAAAATAGATCTAGAAAAAAAGTTCTACATTAAAGGTGCAGTACAAGATTTTGGAATAACGGTTCCCGCAAGCCATATTTTGAAAAGAAACACTCCCACCCCCCGCGTCTGCACCCCTCCTCCCCCTTATAAAGCCTGAGAAAGTCCGGCTTTATAATGGGTGTCTATTGCGTTACACACCAGTGGAGCTCGTTAAGTTAGAGTGTAGAGAGCTTGGAAAAATAGCTCAGACTTTCTCATTTAAACTGTGTTTTCAGCCCCAATTTTCACTCCACACACACAATTTTCTCAAAAGTAGTAGCCACACTTGTCCTGATTCACACAATGTGTCTACCTGAGCGATAGGATTTACTGTTTTTGAATGAGAAGCCTTAAAGTAACGAGAGCACAGCCGCGCAGCCTCATAGACTCCCATTATAAACGTGGCAGAAAAGTCACTCGTTTTTAACTCGCTCTAGTGACCTCATTTTTTACACTACAGACAAAAAAAAAATTACATCCGTGTGTTCAGGAGAGCCTTGTGGCGCTCACTGTGAAAGAATTTTGTGAACATCTCCTTCCGTTTTCGTGTAAATCCCCGTTGTTTGGAAGGAGCGCTCTGAGAGAATCCTGCGCTCTGTGTGACACTCTGCTCGCTCTCACACACACACACAGAAGGGCCGGGCTGCTCGCGGGCTTCAGTCTGATTGACGTGTCAGTATCCAATCATTTTGAGGTGGTACCTCGATATGATTGGATGGCGTTTTTCCTTTATTTTACACTGTAGACTGGATTAAAATATTTCGTTTTTTGGGTCAAACCTTCTATTGTACTGCTTGCAACATGGGTGTGCATTTCATCCATTGATGGTATGGCTGATGGCTTTCAAAACATCTCTGAATGGGGCAACAGGTATATTACATAAAAATGGATAACGGTAATGGTGAAAATTATAAGTTGGCCTTATATATGCCAACAGATATTCAAGGTATAAGTAGATGAAACAAACATAAAAGGGGTCTTATTTTCAGCTAAAGTGTACTGCAGATGTAGGGAGTTGAAACATTTTCTGAATGAGCTAGTTGGCCCCTTTTAAATAAACGGGTATCTATTCATACAGTGAGATCGCCAAAGTTTAATAAACTGAAAATGCAATAACTGTAATTTTGAAGTAGATGATGTATTGGACATGTGTCACTTGTGTTTTGTGACTTATTGTAAAAATGATATAGAGGGTTCAAAATCGTATAGTTACAAATATAATAGAAACTTCATATGATAATATTAACCACTGGTTATTTCAGAGAGGAAAAAAATGGGGACACTATTGCTTCCATTCGGGACAATACAACACAGAATTCGGGACCACTGGGGGACACAAAGAAAAAAAGTTAATTTCGAGCCCTGCCCTGGGGTCCTTTGTGACCTCGCCGACTATTACACGCCTTGCTCTTGGAGTGATCTTTGTTGGTCGACCACTCCTGGGGAGGGTAACAATGGTCTTGAATTTCCTCCATTTGTACACAATCTGTCTGACTGTGGATTGGTGGAGTCCAAACTCTTTAGAGATGGTTTTGTAACCTTTTCCAGCCTGATGAGCATCAACAACACTTTTTCTGAGGTCCTCAGAAGTCTCCTTTGTTCATGCCATGATACACTTCCACAAACATGTGTTGTGAAGATCAGACTTTGATAGATCCCTTTTTTTAATAAAACACGGTGCCCACTCACACCTGATTGTCATCCCACTGATTGAAAACCCCTGACTCTAATTTCACCTTCAAATTAACTGCTAATCCTAGAGGTTCACATACTTTTGCCACTCACAGATATGTAATATTGGATAATTTTCCTCAATAAATAAATGACCAAGTATAATATTTTTGTCTCATTTGTTTAACTGGGTTCTCTTTATCTACTTTTTGGACTTGTGTGAAAATCTGATGATGTTTTAGGCCATCTTTATGCAGAAATATAGAAAATTCTAAAGGGTTCACAAACTTTCAAGCACCACTGTATGTGTATCTGGTATCATGATTACCATTGTTTTGCTTCTTTACCAATGGAAATGCACCTTGACTTTTCTTTTCCTTTTGAAGGAATGACTGGCTTGGGGAAGAATAGGAAGAAACGAATTGTGAAGAAGATTTGGGTGGAAAATCAAAAAGTCGACCTACAGCTCAGTGTGTACCTGGGGGTTCTCCCGATTCTGAAAGAATATGTCATGGTTTTTCAAGTCAGTATTATCACAATACAGTGTATTCACAACTTGGTATAGGAAAAATATTTTCTATGTGTATTATAAGCAATAGCATGTTCTAAAACTTGTTCATTCTGTGCATTGAAGGGAAGTCAAACATTGGTTCACAAACTTCATGACAAGCAGCTGGAAGTATTCATCAACTTTTTTGCTTGCTTCATTAAACCTGAATGCCTCAAAATGTCACCCAAAAAAATGCTGAAATTGGACTTGGCAAACAAGACTCTGCATTCCCAGGTCTATGTTGGGAAAGTGGCAGAAGGCCTGATTGCAGCCCATCCACAACACCTGGTTTGTGTTTAAAATATAGTTACCATTAAGAACTTGTTACATTGTGTTAATGTACAAGTGTTTTGGGAAATGGTCTGTGCAACTATTGTGTAGATAATTGTAGCGGTTACGTGTTGGTGGGTGGAGCACAGAGGACGGCAGGACAGAGATCAGGTTCAACAATAGTATTTATTGCCACACTTTTCAGTCTAACAATCTGCTTCCTTAAATAGACACACACGTGACTGGCGTCTTGTTCAGGGATGAGCTCCTTCCGCTCTCGCTCTCCCTCCTGATATAGGGCGCGGTCACTGGGAAGACACACAAACACAGGTTAATTGCTCTCAGGTGTAGTGATTCTGCCACTTACCTTCCCTGACTCCGCCCTCCTGTCACAGACCGGCGCTTGACCAAGCCCCCGCTGCCACATACCCCCACCGCCCGACTCAGGCCGGGCGGCCGTCCGGCCTGCAGCTGACTCCCCCCCCCCCCCCCCCCCTTGACGGGAGAGGAAGTCCGCCATGACCATCTGTGCCCCCGGCCTGTGGACCACCTTGAAATTAAAGGGTTGGAGCACCAGATACCAACGGGTGATCCGCGCGTTGGCATCTTTCATGCAGTGGAGCCACTGGAGGGGCGCATGGTCCGAACAGAGAGTGAAAGGGCGCCCCAGCAGGTAGTACCGGAGGGCGAGAACCGCCCACTTGATGGCCAAACACTCTCTATGGTGCTGTAGCGCCCCTCACGCACCGACAGCTTCCTGCTGATATACAGGACAGGGCGATCCTCCCCCTCCACCTCCTGGGACAAAACCGCCCCCAGCCCTCTGTCTGACGCATCGGTCTGCAACATAAAGGGGAGAGAAAAGTCAGGGGAGTGTAGAAGTGGCCCCCCACACAGTGCAGCCTTTACCTCTGAGAAAGCCCGCTGGCACTGCTCCGTCCACTGGACCGGATCTGGTGCCCCCTTTTTAGTGAGATCAGTCAGCGGGCTGGTGACGTCCGAATAATTAGGTATAAACCTACGATAATAGCCAGCCAGCCCCAGGAACTATCTCACCCCCTTTTTGGTCTTGGGCCTCGGGCAGGCCGCAATTGCCGCCGTCTTATTAATTTGGGGACGCACCTGCCGGTTGCCCAAGTGGAAGCCCAGATACCGTACTTCCACCCGCCCAATCGCACACTTCTTTGGGTTGGTTGTGAGCCCCGCTCACCTCAGCGACCTAAGGACGGCCCTCAGATGTTCAAGGTGCCGCTGCCAGTCATTACTATAGATGATGATGTCATCTAAATACGCTGCCGCATAAGTGGCGTGAGGGCGGAGGACTCTGTCCATCAGCCGCTGAAACATCGCGGGCGCCCCAAACAGCCCAAACGGAAGGGTGACGAATTGGTGTAAACCAAACGGTGTGGAAAAGGCCGTTTTTTCTTGGGATAGTGGAGTCAAGGGGATCTGCCAATATCCCTTCATCAAATCCAGCGTTGAATAAAAGCGAGCAGTGCCGAGTCGATCGAGCAACTCATCAATACGAGGCATTGGGTACGCGTCGAATTTAGACACCGCGTTGACTTTTCTATAGTCCACACAGAACCGGACCAACCCGTCGGTCTTGGGTACCAAGACCACTGGGCTGCTCCAGTCACTGTGGGACTCCTCGACGATGCCCATTTCGAGCATGGTCTGACGTTCTTCCCGAACCACCTTTTTTTTGTGTTCGGGTAGCCTGTAAGGGCGGCTACGCACTACCACCCCCGGGGGCGTCTCTATGTGGTGCTCTATGAGGTTAGTGCGACCGGGCAGGGGCGAGAACACATCCGAAAACTCGGTCTGCAACTGGGCGACCTCCGCGAGTTGGGTCAGGGAGAGGTGGTCTCCACAGGGGACCGGAGAGGTACGTGATGTCAATGTCCCTTTTTGAACCTCCGGCCCCAGCTCCGCCTTCTCCGGAACCACCGACACCAACGCCACGGGGACCTCCTCGTTCCAGAGTTTAAGCAGATTGAGGTGGTAAATCTGTAGCGCCCCACCCCTGTCCGTTCGCCTCACCTCATAGTCGACGTCCCCGACTCGCCATGTGACCTCAAAGGGTCCTTGCCACTTGGCGATCAATTTGGAGCTTGACGTGGGCAACAGTACGAGTACCTTATCTCCCGGTGTGAACTCTCTAAGGCGCGTACCCTTGTTGTACAGGCGGGCTTGCTGTTCCTGGGCCTGCCGCAAATTCTCCTGAGTTAGATGGGTGAGCGTGTGGAGTTTTGCGCGCAGGTCCATAACGTACTGAATTTCGTTCTTACTTTGTGAAGGTCCCTCCTCCCAATTTTCCCGCAGCACGTCCAGGATGCTGCGCGGCTTACGCCCATATAATAATTTGAACGGGGAGAACCCTGTGGAGGCTCGGGGGACCTCTCGCACTGAGAACAGCAAGGGTTCGAGCCACTTATCCCAATTACGTGCGTCCTCACTTACGAATTTCTTAATAATATTTTTGAGGGTGCGGTTGAATCGTTCCACTAAACCGTCCGTTTGTGGGTGATAAACGCTGGTGCGGATCGGCTTAATCCCCAATAACCCATACAGTTCGCGCAGTGTTCGTGACATAAACGTAGTGCCTTGATCAGTCAGAATCTCTTTTGGGATTCCAACTCGGGAGATGACGCGGAAGAGCGCCTCTGCAATACTGCGTGCTGAGATATTGTGGAGAGGCATGGCTTCCGGGTATCGCGTTGCATAGTCCACCAGAACTAATATAAAGCGGTACCCTCGTGCTGACTGATCTAATGGCCCGACGAGATCCATCCCAATTCTCTCAAACGGGGTCTCGATTAACGGTAGAGGGCGCAAAGGCACTTTTGGAATGGCCGCTGGGTTTACTAACTGGCATTCGCGGCATGCCGTACACCACCTACGGACATCGCCGTGAATCCCCGGCCAATAGAATCGGGCCATTATTCGGGCTAGTGTTTTATCCTGCCCCAAGTGTCCAGCCATGGGATTAAAGTGAGCCGCCTGGAATACCAATTCCCGGCGGCTCTTCGGAATTAAAAGCTGTGTGACTCGCTCTTTAGTTTGAGTGTCCTGCGTCACTCGGTATAATCTATCCTTCATAATCGCGAAGTAGAGGAAGGACGGGGCAGCGTTCGGCTGGAGCGTTTGACCATCGATTACTCTCACTTGGTCAAACGCATGTCGCAGAGTCTCGTCTCGCGACTGCTCTAATGGGAAATCCGCGAGGGATTCCCCAATAGAGAGAGGAGGAGCCGGCGGCTCCTCACTCTGACGCGGAGATGACGTAGACGGCTCTGTGACAGCTGCTCCCGCCAAAGCCACACCGGGACCTCCCCCTGTCAAATGGCAGGACCCACTCTCTACTAGGCGTGTCATTAAACCCCGAAATCCCGGCCAATCAGTCCCCAACATTAAAGAGTGGGTAAGGCGAGGATTAACCGCCGCCTTCACTATAAATTTTTCCCCTCTGAAAATAATGTGGACTGATACCAAAGGGTAGCGGTGAACATCCCCGTGCACACACAACACCTTCACCCCTTGTGCTCCCCCCAATGCCTCGTTTTGAACCAGGCTTTGGCGAATTGAGGTCTGATTACAACCAGAATCCACCAACGCCTGATATGTAGCCCCTTGGATACTCACCGGTATGCGATACGCTCCGGCCTGATCGAGGGCAGCCTCTGGCGCGTCGGGGATCCGAACCACCGCGCCCACTTCCATTGCTGTGCACTGCTGTTGAAGGTGGCCCGGCTCCCCGCAGCGCCAGCAAACCGGCCCGGGCTTTCGCTCTGCACCGGTGATCTGGGGCTCACTCACCTGAGGTGGGGGAGAGACAGACACAGAAGGGAGAAACGGGAGGGCACCGCGGGTGCGGCGGGCCGGCTGGGGTGGTGCCGGCCCCCGCCTCCGCGGTGGGGGAATGGAGCGAGGACGGGACACAGGAGGAGGGGGAGAGAGAGAGAGAGAGAGAGAGAAGAGGAGAGAAGAGAAGATGCCATCTGCTGTCCTGCCGCTGGGACAGCCACCAGATGATCCTCCGCCAGCTCAACCGCCTGATCCAGCGACGCCGGGCGGTGGCACTGGACCCACTCCGCGGTTCCGGCTGGTAAGCGGGCGATGAATTGTTCCAGTACCACCTGGTTGACGATTCCCTCAGCGTCGCGATTGTTGGCCCTCAACCACTGCCAGCAGGCGTCCCGGAGCTGCTGGCCGAACGCGAACGGCCGGCTGACTGGGCCCGCGGCCGGAGAGCTGGTGGACCCCGCCGATGCGAGGAGATGCCAGAACGCCTCGCGATCTTCCTGCTGGACCAGCACCAGGGCTTCGAAGCTCCGCTCTTGTTCCTTTCGGAGTGTGACGAGCGCCTGGTGCTGGCTTTGCTGAGCCGTGGCGAGGGCGTGGACCAGATCGGCGAACAGGGAGGATTCCATGGGGCTGCTGGTTTGGGGCTCCACTGTCCCGGGTTTCGGCACCACTGTAGCGGTTACGTGTTGGTGGGTGGAGCACAGAGGACGGCAGGACAGAGATCAGGTTCAACAATAGTATTTATTGCCACACTTTTCAGTCTAACAATCTGCTTCCTTAAATAGACACACACGTGACTGGCGTCTTGTTCAGGGATGAGCTCCTTCCGCTCTCGCTCTCCCTCCTGATATAGGGCGCGGTCACTGGGAAGACACACAAACACAGGTTAATTGCTCTCAGGTGTAGTGACTCCGCCCTCCTGTCACAGACCGGCGCTTGACCACGCCCCCGCTGCCACAATAATATCAATTACTCCATGTCATTAAAGTTATAGTACTACCTAGAAATAAGTGGCCAGGCTACATTACAGAATACTTGGTTTATGTATAAATTATTTCTCCTTACATACTCTCTAACAGGGCGGCACAGCGGTGTAGTGGTTAGCGCTGTCACCTCACAGCAAGAAGGTCTGGGTTTGAGCCCCGTGGCTGGCAAGGGCCTTTCTGTGCAGAGTTTGCATGTTGTCCACGTGGGTTTCCTCCAGGTACTCCAGTTTCCCCCACAGTCCAATGACATGCAGTTTAGGTTAACTGGTGTCTCTAAATTGACCGTAGGTGTGAATAGTTTATGTGTCAGCCCTGTGATGACCTGGCGACTTGTTCAGGGTGTACCCCGCCTTTTGCCTGTAGTCAGCTGGGATAGGCTCCAGCTTGCCTGCGACCCTGTAGAACAGGCTAAAGCGGTTAGAGATAATGAGATGGGATGAGATACTCTCTAACATTGTCTGACTTGATGACTAGTGTATAGGGCAGACTATTATTTTATTGAGAACTATTGAGGATCTTTGCACTATGATGTATCCATGAAACATGAGTAAGCCTCAAGTACTGAAGACTGTTTTTTTGTATGTTATATGTTACAGGTCATTGTTGACTTCTTTCAGAAGGTCAAAGAGGCCTATGTAATTTGTGAACATTACATGCAGGGAAATGCCTCTGCATTTTGTGAACGTTACATGCAGGGCAAACTGCCTCTGCAGAGTTTTACTTGACAGGCCTGGTTTTCAATTTAGGGTTGTTCACAGAAGGTGGATGAATTAAAGAAACTGGCTGGTACGTTGAAACACCTCCTGCCAAAGGATAGCGACATCACCAGAGAGATAATCAGATACAATGTGGACCCAACATTGGCCAGGTATGATGGGGACAGCATTGTGAAGTGGTGGGCACATGTGATGACCATGGGGAAGTACCCAGCCCTGAGTAAGATAATCAGAGGTGTGCTGTCCATCTTCTATGGCCCAATGGTGGAGTTCTCATTCACCCTAATGGGTGATGTCATTGACCAAAAACGTTCCAACATGAACATCTCCACTTTTGACTTAAGAGGTCAAGAAGCACAACTGGCACCATGATGTTCAAATGAGAAGATGTGAAGCTGGGGTCAGTTGATAAAACAGTGTGCCGGAATATGAGGGCTGCTGGAAGAAAGGATAAGGCAGAGAGAGAAGGTCGCAAGATGGAGGAAACTGGCTGAATTTGGCTGCAGCATATCTTGTGGAAGTGCACAGAAAGCTCAGACGACTGCTCAAGCTGAGGAGAAACAAGCTCGGTTGAGACATGCTGCCAAGCAAAGGAATGCAGCAAGACACAAGGCATTACAAACACTGCAGGAAGTGGTGAAGAAGAAGAAGAAGGAGTAAAGATGGACTGACAACCATCTAGATCTAGAGGAAACAGTTCTAAGAGTTTGTTACTTCTGTTTTGGAATAAACCATCATTGTAGTGTATTACCGACTTACTGAATGAATGTTCTTTACACGTCGGGGGGGGGGAATCAACTACCTCTCTCTTTTTTTACCATACATGTGTTTGCATCCCTGGGGAATAGAGAACTTCTAGTGATCAAACTGGCCCTGGAAGAGTGGAGGCACTGGCTTGAGGGTGCCGCGCACCCGTTTGTCATTCTCACAGAACATAAGAACCTCAAATACCTCAAGACAGCTAAAAGATTGAACCCTCATCAGGCACTCTTCTTTACCTGGTTTCAATTTACCATCTCATACTGTCCTGGCTCCAGAAATACTAAGGCTGATGCATTCTCCAGAATTCACGCCTCCACTACATTAAATCAGGAGTCCACACCTATGGTCCCACTCAAATGCTTTGTGAATGCTCTCTCCTGGGAGATCGACAGAGAATTGGTAATAGTCCAACCTCGCAACCCCCTGAAGCATATCCACCCTGTCTCGCATTCGTCCCACCACAATACCAGGGTCGCCTCATCACTTGGGCACACTCATTCCCCCCCCCACCCCAATATTCAATGCACAGACCAGCTCTTAAAGACAAAGTACTGGTGGGAGAACATGAGGTCTGAAATCAACCTGTTCGTCTCTTCCTGTTCCGCCTGTGCCCAAGCCAAGGTGCCTTAGGCTCCACCCGTGGGTAAGCTCATGCTACTGCCCACACCTCAGAGACCATGGTCCCATCTGGCAATTGACCATCACCGATTGACCCAAATCACAAGAAAACATGGTTATTGTGGTGGCTATTGATAGTTTTTCTAAGTTCTGAAGATCTTCCCCTTGCTCAGCCTACCCACAGCTTTTGAAACCACAGAACTAACCTTTAGCCATGTTTTCAGGTACTATGGGATCCTTGAGGACATAGTGTGTGATTGGGGACCCCAATTCTCATCCAGATTATGGGCCAAGTTCATGGACAAATTAGGAGTGTTGGTGAGTCTAACCTCTGGGCATCATCCTCAGTCCAACTGACAAGTACACCATGCCAACCAGGAGATTGGGTGCTTCCTGAGGGTGTTCTGCATGGAAAACACCAATGACTGGTCACAGTTTCTTCCATGGGCAGAATACACATAGCATTCACTCAAGCACTCAGCCACTCAACTCACCCCTTTTCAGTGTGTCCTAGGACACCAACCCCCGTTGTTCCCATGGGACGACTCACCCACACACATCTTGGCTGTAGACTCATGGTTTTGCAGAGGCAAACAGATGTGGGAGAGCATTCATCAGTGACTTGAGGAAGTGCCCTGTACATGCAAGCTTTACACCAAGAAGCACAGAGGGAAAATTCCAGTAGACGCACCTGGAGACAGAGTCTGGGTGTCCAATAAGGACCTTGGAGATCCCAACGTTTGTAAGAAGTTCAGTGCTAGGTACATCAGTCCCCTCAAAGTCCTACACCAGATCAGTGAGGTCTCATTCAGGCTGGAACTGCCACAACACTGCCATTTATCACCCACATTCCATGTGTCATGTTTGAAGCCTGCTTTCTCTGGACCTCTTGCCATGAACACACCATTCACAGAACGACCGTTACCTCTCAAATTGGAAGAACAGCCAGTGTACCAAGTACACAAGATCCTCAATTCCCATAACAAGCAGGGCAAACTTGAATATCTAGTGGACTGCATGGGGTACAGTTCAGAGGAGCGAAGATGGGTATCTGGCAAGGACATTCTAGATCCACTCCTGACTCAGGAATTCCATGCCCAATATCCCGAAAAGCCAGCACCCAGAAAGCGCGGACGTCCCAGAAAAGAAAGTGCTCCCAGAGTGAGTGCCTCAGGGGGGTTCTGTCACAAATAGTGCTAGTTCATGGTAGCCTTCAAACATGGCCACCACAAACTACAATTCCCAAGCACCACAGCACCCTCCCTCTCCTGAGTTTTGATTACCACTGCATCTGTTCCACATCACAATGAAGCAGTCACACTATTTAAGGACCACAACCACATACCCTCAGTGCAAAGTATCGTTCTGTGGCTTCATATCTGATCATATCAAGCCAATCTGCTTCCTGTACTGACTTCTGTGACATTGACCCTGCTTTTGTTTCCACTCTGAGTTAGTAGTTTGCCTCTGCCATTCTGTTTGCTGATTGACCAAGCCTTTGCCTGTACTTGACTCTGCTTCCTGTCTCACATTTTGGATTTGGCTGCTAGTTTGCAACATACCCACTCTCCCCTGCAACTGCCTCTGGAAGTGCCTGCACCATCAGACAGCTCACTGGCCAGTCGGAGTGAAGTAATCTGGCCGCCATATTACTATGCAAATCAGATCGGTACAGTCATATCTCCGCCTATGAAGCTACATAAAACTGGACATGTTATCTGTACACGTGTGTGTGAGGGAGTGTGTGAATGGTTGATTTTTGTGGGGGTTGTTTGTGTTTTCATCATAATGTACAGTATTCAATACATATTATCATTATGGATACCGTACATTCAGGAAGATTACTGCAGGTTTTATTTTCATTCATTCATTTGACCAAATAGAAAACAGAGACAATACATGCATAACAGAGACGGAAACAAAGTGTACATTACAACATGACAAACAATTCTGGTTTCCACAGAGATGGAGAGAGCGTGTGGGTCAGGGTCCACAAAACTAAAGTCATTTCCTATTGCACGGAGGCATGTGAACCCTCATCTGCTATTTCAGATCAGCAGTTAAAAAATTAACAATTTACATTTTATTGCACAGAATGAAAAATGAAATGATACCAATCATGCAAATAATGGATGGAACAGAGTCATATGTGGATCTAGATACTGTTAACAATTTAGAAACAAATTGATACCAATCTGTAGCTATAGTTACAAATTATGTATAATCAATCATCTAATAATAGTACAATTAAGTCCTAAATTAATTATAATTTACTGCATAATTGTAACAAAACAAATTATTCTAATACTCCATTTATTAGAAAATATTTCCATGCAAATTAATATTTCCAAAACATTAAAAAATTGACAAATTTCAAGAAAATCTAAATAACATCAGGCAATATCTATTTATAATTATATCAAACAAAAATAAGATCAATATAACAATTCAATAGTATAAAAAAGCCAATGTATATTAAAGAAAATGAGATGTGACCAATAAATACTGTTAAGACATGACCTTATGCTCCTCCTACTCAAGCGAGTAGGACGCTTCTTTGCTTTGCTCCTGCTTTCTTGATCTTTATTTCTATACTTTACTTTCTCATTTAATTTCCACTATTTTTTCATTTTATTTTTGATCTTTATCAGCTTTTAATTTAATTTTAATTTAATTTCCACTATTTTTTCATTTTATTTTTGATCTTTATCAGCTTTTAATTTAATTTTAATTTAATTTCCACTATTTTTTCATTTTATTTTTCATCTTTATAATTTAAGTTAGCTTTTAAAACAAAATGCCAGGGGGCAAAATATCCTGCAGAAAATGCATGGAACTAGAACAGAGGATTTCTATCCTGGAATCAAAGATTGATGCTCTGCCAAAGACGGACGAATTAAAAGCGATATCTCAGGAAAGGAGTACAGAAACAGTGGCTGAGAATGCAGAGATTGCATTCCGACAGACCGATGGCATTGCAGATCGAGTGTATGAATTCATCGATCAAGCTGGGCAAAATGTGAGTACAGAAAACTGGCAAATGATGGGTGGCAAGCCCAAAAATAAAAACAGAAGAGCAATTACCTCAACACCAGCTCGTTCTACTAATTACAATAGGATTTACAATCCTATGGAAAATTCACAGCCCATAAGGCTTCAGAACAAATTTGAATGCCTCAGGGATGTGGAAGAGGATTTTTCAAGCGGACAAACACATCGTAAAACGAGATCGCGCCAAGATCAAAGAGCTGTGGGAAGAGGCAAAAAGCAGCTCATTACACCACCTGATCCCACAACCCTTGTTCTTGGTGATTCCACTGTAAAACATTTAAAAGGTCATGGGATGATTATTTGCTGCCTTCCAAATGCATCCATCTCTGACACCAAAGACAGCATTTTGAAACTCATGTCCAAGCATAAAACTATCAAACGTATTGTTGTGCATGTGGGAGCAAATGATGTTTTCAGAGAACAGCTGTTTGTCCAAGATGATTTCAGAAAACTTTTTTCTGATCTCTATAAGACTGGAATACAATCTTTTATTAGTGGCCCACTCCCAGCGAGAGGAAGTTTTGCATTTTCTCGACTCTTCAGTCTTAACACCTGGCTTGGAAAAACTTGTTCTTCATTTGGTATGAACTTCATAGACAATTTTAACCTTTTCTGGAATCGCAGAGAATTCTTCAAGCCAAATAGCACTGAACTCAGCTGGATTGGAGCCAAGGTCTTAGTAGACCATTACAGACTTGCAATCTTTTCTCAGCCAGCATTGAGGAAAACAGTTGATAAGATGTCGCAGACTGACATAGTTACAAAAAACAATACCTCTGCAAAGACAAAACAATCATCTTTGCAAGTCGTCATCAAGGACACACAGACATCTGATCTGCCAGACTGCCAAGATTCAAAGACAGACTGCCAAAAATCAGAGACAAACTGCCATACAAAGAACTCACCAATTTCTCGCTCTTCTGACTTCACTACGCCATCTTCATCTTCCACATGCATGGATTTCCCAAATAGTATGCAGAGATTGCTCCCAATGGCTACACTCTCTTTTTCCAGCCCAAATCTGTCGCAACAAGCAGTGTACCCAGTTCATCAAAACTGTGCTCGCCCAGGACTTTCAGCTGGCTCACCATCTAAAAGATACATGTCATCTCCAATCCTTTCACCCTCAAACCAAATGGAACATTTAGAAAGTCTTGTTTGATGTACTCTGGGTCCCTGCAAATGGGTGTAGTTTTGAAAATCAGCTGGGACCCAATATGCCTATGCCATTCTCTATTCCTGTATTGATAAGAAATAGAAAACATAGAGCACACTTAACCCAGGGGGTAAACCAATCTAATCTCCTTCCTGTTTTAAAAAAATATCAGAGTGCACAAGCAGATATTACTTCTAGACTTTCTGTAAAGCTAGCTCTTCTGAACGTTAGATCACTTTTAAACAAGTCATTTTTAATTAATGATCTTATCTGCAAACACAATCTTGATTTTTTGCTTCTAACTGAAACTTGGCTGGATCAAGCAAATAGTGCTACCACCCTTATTGAAGCAGCTCCCCCAAATTTTAATTTTTTGAATGTTACCCGACAAGGGAAAGGTGGAGGGATCGCAAATATATTCAAAGTCTCTTTTCAATGTGAACAATCCTCACTTGGTGATTTTACATCCTTTGAACACTTATGTGCACTTGTTACATGCTCTCCTAACATATTATTATTAACTATTTATAGGCCTCCAAGACATTCAGCCAAAGTCTTTCTTGAAGAGTTTGGTGAACTGTTGTCAGTCATTTGCTTAGAGTTTGATTGTCTTCTGTAGGTATCATGCCGCCATCTTGTGTCAGAACTACAATTCCCAGTCTGCTTCCGTGTGACCTACGTCACGCGTGGGCGGGATCACCTACGTCAGTCTGCCATGCACGCATAAATCCAAGCGGAAGCTCTTCCATTTTCTCTCTCACGTCTGGCTTCCGATGGATCTGGATGTATAAAGAGGCGCGCTCTCCACCCCAAAAAGACGTCTTCTTTCTTGCAAGATCCATCACTCAGCGCGATTTTCCTTCTTACCCTTGGCAAAGGTAAACTCTAGAGTCGCGCGATCTTTAAACTCAACCTGAGTTACAACCGGTTTACTTGCATTAGAAGTGACGTCACGACTGCAGCCCAGGCAGTTAAAAGTTAAGAAGCGATTGAATCCTTTTTAACTCAAAGCGCTGTGCATCTTATTCTGATCAGAGACTTTTCCTCACGAACGCTGAGGTTCGGACCAAGAACCCTCTGCTTTCCACGGGAAACACCCAAGTGCTCCGTTCGACCCGAAAGTTTCTCCGCCTCCATCACGAGCGGCTCACGTGCTCCCACGGCGAGGCCCGAGACTACACCGGCGAATAGTTCTTCATATCTTGCTAAAGGCAGGATTAAGTAAGATTTTGGCATTTGGGCATAATTAGGATAGTCTTAGGAATTTGCTTTTATTTGAAATAGTGTGAATTTAAACCCAGGTTTATTGTTACACTGTTGAACACGCAGCGTGTTGATTTATTTTGGTTCTATGTTCTCTCAATTGTTTAATAGATAGGCTGCGCATGCTTCTCTCTTTTATTCTTTACTACTAACATATAGTTCTCATTATTATACATCTTGATGTCATTAAGATTTCAGTGGATTCAGTATGGTTATGAGCTAGTGGGTTAGCTACAGCTTCGCTTTTGTCTGCTTAGCAACACAAAGCTAATCAAGGCCTACCATGTGCTCAGCAAGCCATCAGGCCTAACAAACACACTTTAGCTAGGCTATAGGGCCTTTCACAAACACATACTAGCAACACAAGGCTAATCTAGGCCTCCACCACGTGTAGTTAGCTACACGAGGCTAAACACAGAGCTAATCCTTTGTTCTGTTTAGATAACATTCTTTTGTTTAGCTACCAACAAGCTAGGCCTCCACCACGTGTAGTTAGCTACACGAGGCTAAACACATGGTCAAGTCCTTCACACTCCCTCTCTCTCTCTCTCTCACACACACACACACACACACACTTACTTCACTGCTTGTATATATTGATTTATCTTTTTATCTTTGTATAATAAACTCATTTATTAAACAAACTGTTTATTTGTGTGAACAACATCTGAAGTCCCCAATTTTCTCAAAGAATTCAAAAAGGGTGCAAATGTTATATAATATGGTAAGTGATCTTAATAATTTGGAAATGTACCATAATTTAGCTGTTTGGTAATTTATTGTTAAGCACCAGGATTAATGGTATGATTCACTAAATGATTCCCTAAATGATTCATTGAACAATTCCCTAAATGATTCACTAAATGATTCATTGAACGATTCACTGAACGATTCACTTCAAATGAGAGTGATTCTATGGTATGATTCAATTCAAACGAGTCAAATTAAATGATTCAATGGGATTGATTCATTTTAATTATTGACCTTCAAAATTTAATGAGACTGATTTAACGAGATTGATCACTTAATATCAATAATTAACTGATTGCACCCACAGTTAAAATGGTGCCCCGTGTGAGGAGATTGGTTTGTTGACTTCTGGATTGTTGTTCAACAACAAATAAACTATCAGTTTAATTCAGCAACTGCTAAGGTATATCCCCAGGTGTGTTAAAACGGATAACAGTAGTGTGATAACCATATCACCAATACTCATAACCTATTCAACTTAGGATAAGAGAGCATTTCCGAATAAACCTTCATAATTAATTACATAGTTAATTAATAATGATTAAATTAATAATTAACTTGATTAATTATCTAACATCCAGCCTAAGTAAAATGGCATCCCCTCATGTCTCAAAAATGGAAGACAACGCTCAAGACGTGTCTCTCCTTGAGGTCATTGCAGACCTCATTCACTGCTCTGCCTCCGAAAAGGCAAACATTAAGTACATGAGTGAGAGTGAATGCCAAAACAACCTAGACAATTCAAACAAACATATGAGAGATCCAAAAAGAACAACTATTAGTGTCCAAGTGGCACTAGGTAAGCTATTCCTATCATACTTCCAAAATGCTGATTCAGAAATCAGATGCCTTCGCGGAGAGGTTGAAAGGCTGACCACCAGCAACGCCAAGCTGACAGCCGATCATAATGATTTACATAGGGAGTGTGAGCTCTTGAAGACCTCCCTTGATAATTGCACCAAACGGCTAGAGAAAGCCGAAATGGTTGCTAAGAGGGCTGCCCAGGAGCAGACCCCCCAAGAGCAGCGCGAGGGGCGTGAAAGACCCCCAACAATGCGCCAAAGCTCAGAGCGGGAAGAGGCGTCCGAACCGGACACCGTAAATGATCTGGTCAAGGACCAGACATCCCGCCAAACTCCATCAACTCGCTACACGACTCCGTCGTCGTCTAGCCAGGATGGAGCCGCCCTGCGCTCATCCCGAGCCCAGGCCCGTAGCACACCTAGGTCAGTGCGCTTCAGTCTCCCTGATCCATCTCCAGACGAATCAGACCACGCATCTCGTGCGAAGCGGGAGCGATTCCAGAGTAGCTCAGACAGTGAGTACTCAGAAGAGCCAAGAAGGTCGCACAAGGACGTGCACCAAACCCTTCGTTTACGGCAAATTGACCTACTTGCCAAAGATGTCGAACAATTCGATCCCGACAATCAAAGAACAAATGTAAATAACTATTTACGAGAAATTGATCGATGCCTGATGGACCTGCCGAACGCCACAACACGTGAAAAACTTAAACTAATCTGGAAGACCTCCAGTAGTAGCGTTCGTGCCTTTTTAGAGACACTACCCCCAAACATTCGCGATAGTTATTCGAAACTTCGCAATTACATGAGGGAAGAATATGCGCCATACACGGACGAAACCTCCGCGATATTGTGTGCATTACAAGTCAAACAAAAACGGTCTGAGGCGCCTCGTGAATATTACAGACGGCTACGTACTGCCTATTTCCAAGGTAGTAGTGCACCAGGGTTGGAAGAAGATAGAGGTTTCATATCTCTCTTCTTGCATAACCTCCACCCAAGCGTGCGGACCCATGTCACACTGACGTGTCGACAAGGTCGCTATTCGATGAGGGAAATTAGGCGACTAGCCCAAATGACCTGGGAGACCATTGTCAAAACCGCAAACGGAAATGATGATGAACCCAGAGTCCTTAGTCTCCAGGGTGAGGACAAGCCCCCGCTAACCTTAGGAGGTGAAGCACCGAAAGGGGGACCCACCTGGAAGAATTCCGGTCCAGCCCGATCCTTGCCGAACCATCACAATGGTGAGTGGAAAAATCGACAAGGTAAGGCCAGGAGGGACCAAGGGCGAGTCCACAGTGACGATGGCAATCGCCCATCACATGAAAAGGGTCATAGGGAACAAAACGGTTGGCAGCAAAACCGTCATCCCCGCTCTGACCAGAAACGGCAGAAGCGTTCCGACCGTAGCTCTAAACGCAAGGGTAGAGACGACCAACACAGTGACTCAGACCAACCTGGTGAGTTCCACTCAGAGCTGGACTCTTTAAAAGCCCAGTTGGCTGAGATTAAAGAACTGTTACAGGAGACGTCAGACCCCTCAACAGATAAAACAAAGGAGCCCAAGAAAAATGACAAACCATTTGCTGGCATGACTAGGCCAGGAACCACGGGTATATCTCGTAAAAGGGGGAAGGAGATCTCTCTGAAACAGCAGGCGAGGGTCAGGATGTAGGGCCCCCCCTGGTGGCGAAGGCAAACACACAAGACGCACCTCTCATGTGCGCTAAAGTCTTCACCACCATTTCTCAGACACACGGCTCTCACAAGGCGACCCAATCCCAACCAAGCCCTGCGACATAAACTTAGTCAGCTTTACACAAAACAAAACCCCACAGTCGTTGGATCCCCCAAAATATGCACAAAACTATTGCGACGAGATTAGTGCGAACACTGATCAACCAAGCGCCACGCGAGATCAAATTTCCGATGAACTTCAGTTCATGTCTTTGCACACCGAGTCCGGTGTCGAAACAACTGACATCGCGACTCCCCCTAGTGGCAAAAATCTCCCTCTGTCCATCGACTCAGACACCCATTTCACCGCTGGTGTAATGGCTGCGCTGTGGAACATGTTAGGCGTCGAGGTGAAATTCCATATCGCGTACCACCCTCAATTTTCTGGTCAGGCTGAACGAGCCATTCAAACCGTTGTGAACATGCTGCGAAAGTATATCACAAACCATGGTAAAATTTGGGACGTGAAACTTCCCTTGGTGCTAAGGGCCATTCGGTCCACCCCTCATTGCGCCACTGAAGTCACACCCTATGGGATGATGACTGGGCGAGAGTCGGTTCTTCCCCCGCATCTCCTATACAAACCAGAGGCCATAAGCGTCGCGATTGCATACACCGCACATCAACATGTCGCCGACCTACGATGCCACCTACAGTCAACCTTTACAGGTGCCCAAAAGAATCTCGATTCGAGAGTAGAAGGACACAAAGCCTACTACGCTCGAATCTCAGAGAAGTTCCTACCACCCTGGTCGAGACCTTTCGATCGTGGGAAAACCGTTCCCCGTCACGTATCACATTAGGACATCTAGGCCTAATCAAACGCTT
The DNA here is from genome assembly GCF_027579695.1 of Neoarius graeffei. Lineage (NCBI taxonomy): Eukaryota > Metazoa > Chordata > Actinopteri > Siluriformes > Ariidae > Neoarius > Neoarius graeffei. The sequence goes on from NC_083570.1 coordinate 27,796,062, forward strand.
TCATATCGATTTCCATGATAATCGAATCAAACCTTTTGAACAGTCCTCACTCCAAAAGGGGGTGGACGACAGCTAGGCCCATCCTGTCCACCTAGTTTGTACGTATCACTCAACCATAAGCGTACACTAACATTCCCGGTCAGACTTCACCAACCCAATGAAGTAATAACCCTTCAGTATAACATGGTAGATAAAATACTAAAATCCGCTATTATTACTAGTGTGTATTCATCGCAAATACACCTGGCATATAGTCTTGGCAGTGCTATCCTCACTTTTGTGAATCCACAAAACTTAGAGATGTGCACCTTCACGAAAGACATCCACTGGGTCTGCCCAGGCAACCCATACATAACACTACACACCTAGCTAGATAAAGATGGTCTGTGTCCCCGACAGCTAGCCGCAGTAGCGCACGCTTTCTAGCCAGACCCCCCCACTGCTATCACCTTCCCAGAAGATTAGGTTTGCCAACCCAAACACTAATACTTCTTTCCTTCCTTCATTTCTTCTCTTTTCTTGTTTTTTTATGCCTAAGAAATTGAACACTACATGTTTCATGTTCCATGTTTAATTTTTTTGATGTGGTTTTGATCTAGTTAGTTAGATAGTGATTATATGCCCAAAATGCCCATAGTGATTATATTATGCCCAAAATGCCTCTGACTCCAACTGTCTTACTGGAACTCACAAGTTTACACAGTCTCCGCAGGACACCATGGACTGCACAGGACAAGTCTACCTCAAGGACTATGGACACGGCGATGATACGATACGGTGCTCTCAGTGCTACGACTCCGTCATACCCCTGAGACCAAAAGGGGGACTGTAGGTATCATGCCGCCATCTTGTGTCAGAACTACAATTCCCAGTCTGCTTCCGTGTGACCTACGTCACGCGTGGGCGGGATCACCTACGTCAGTCTGCCATGCACGCATAAATCCAAGCGGAAGCTCTTCCATTTTCTCTCTCACGTCTGGCTTCCGATGGATCTGGATGTATAAAGAGGCGCGCTCTCCACCCCAAAAAGACGTCTTCTTTCTTGCAAGATCCATCACTCAGCGCGATTTTCCTTCTTACCCTTGGCAAAGGTAAACTCTAGAGTCGCGCGATCTTTAAACTCAACCTGAGTTACAACCGGTTTACTTGCATTAGAAGTGACGTCACGACTGCAGCCCAGGCAGTTAAAAGTTAAGAAGCGATTGAATCCTTTTTAACTCAAAGCGCTGTGCATCTTATTCTGATCAGAGACTTTTCCTCACGAACGCTGAGGTTCGGACCAAGAACCCTCTGCTTTCCACGGGAAACACCCAAGTGCTCCGTTCGACCCGAAAGTTTCTCCGCCTCCATCACGAGCGGCTCACGTGCTCCCACGGCGAGGCCCGAGACTACACCGGCGAATAGTTCTTCATATCTTGCTAAAGGCAGGATTAAGTAAGATTTTGGCATTTGGGCATAATTAGGATAGTCTTAGGAATTTGCTTTTATTTGAAATAGTGTGAATTTAAACCCAGGTTTATTGTTACACTGTTGAACACGCAGCGTGTTGATTTATTTTGGTTCTATGTTCTCTCAATTGTTTAATAGATAGGCTGCGCATGCTTCTCTCTTTTATTCTTTACTACTAACATATAGTTCTCATTATTATACATCTTGATGTCATTAAGATTTCAGTGGATTCAGTATGGTTATGAGCTAGTGGGTTAGCTACAGCTTCGCTTTTGTCTGCTTAGCAACACAAAGCTAATCAAGGCCTACCATGTGCTCAGCAAGCCATCAGGCCTAACAAACACACTTTAGCTAGGCTATAGGGCCTTTCACAAACACATACTAGCAACACAAGGCTAATCTAGGCCTCCACCACGTGTAGTTAGCTACACGAGGCTAAACACAGAGCTAATCCTTTGTTCTGTTTAGATAACATTCTTTTGTTTAGCTACCAACAAGCTAGGCCTCCACCACGTGTAGTTAGCTACACGAGGCTAAACACATGGTCAAGTCCTTCACACTCCCTCTCTCTCTCTCTCTCACACACACACACACACACACACACACACACACTTACTTCACTGCTTGTATATATTGATTTATCTTTTTATCTTTGTATAATAAACTCATTTATTAAACAAACTGTTTGTGTGAACAACATCTGAAGTCCCCAATTTTCTCAAAGAATTCAAAAAGGGTGCAAATGTTATATAATATGGTAAGTGATCTTAATAATTTGGAAATGTACCATAATTTAGCTGTTTGGTAATTTATTGTTAAGCACCAGGATTAATGGTATGATTCACTAAATGATTCCCTAAATGATTCATTGAACAATTCCCTAAATGATTCACTAAATGATTCATTGAACGATTCACTGAACGATTCACTTCAAATGAGAGTGATTCTATGGTATGATTCAATTCAAACGAGTCAAATTAAATGATTCAATGGGATTGATTCATTTTAATTATTGACCTTCAAAATTTAATGAGACTGATTTAACGAGATTGATCACTTAATATCAATAATTAACTGATTGCACCCACACTTATTATATCTGGGGATTTTAACTTGCATGTAGATAATACTGAAAACACTTATGCCAAAGAACTACTTGCACTTATTGACAACTTCAACCTAGTACAACATGTACAGGGGCCGACCCACTCTCATGGTCATACCCTTGACCTTGTCATCACAAAGGGTCTTACTGTTTCTACTACTGTTGTTGACCTGACCTTATCTGATCATTTTTGTGTTTTCTCTGATGTTTCTATGTCTCCTCACATTCAGAACAGCTCAACGACTATGGGTAGGAGAGTCATAAAAGACAACACATGTGCTCTCTTTGAGCAAGCTCTCTCTCAGAACTCAACCAAAATGTCAGACTCTGTAGATGATTTACTGGAAATTTTTAATTTAAATATGACCCAAATTATGGATGATATTGCTCCATTCAAAATCAAAAGAGTCAATGATAAGCAGAAAGCACCATGGAAGCAGTACCCGGCTGTTAAAGAGAGAATGTAGAAAGACTGAAAGAAAATGGCGCAAATCTAAACTTCACATCCATTATCAAATCCATAAAGAGATGCTTTGTAATTATAATTATGAAATTCGTAAAGCAAGACAGTCTTTCTTCTCCAATATCATAAACAGGTATATGAACAATGCCCGTGTGCTATTTTCAACAGTAGAGAAGCTAACTAATCCCCCACCACAATTAGCACCTGAACTTCTCTCAGTTAATAAATGCAATGAGTTTGCATCCTTCTTCAAAGGTAAAATTGATAAAATACGGCAGAATATTGCTCATAATATATCTCAGCTGCAAAAAATTGAAAAACTGCAATCACCAATGACACAGATAGATAACTTCAACACAATGTCAGAATTTTGTTTAATTGATTATGAGACTCTTGAAAAAAACTGTACAAAATCTCAGTTCCTCAACATCTGAACTGGACATTCTGCCCACCAACTTTAAGTCTGTTCTTCATCTTATAATTACAGATGTGCTTCAAATTATAACTACATCCCTAGAGACTGCCGTTGTTCCTGTGTCCCTGAAAAAAGCAGTTGTAAAGCCCCTTCTTAAAAAAAATAATCTGGATCCTTCAGTATTAAATAACTACAGGCCAATATCAAATTTACCATTCATCGGGAAAATCCTTGAAAAAATTGTCTTCAATCAATTAACTGCCTTCTTGATATCAAACAGCCATTTTGATAATTTTCAGTCAGGTTTTCGTGCCAATCATAGCACTGAAACAGTGCTGATTAAAGTCATAAATGACATACATCTTAATACTGATGCAGGCAAAACATCGGTCCTGGTATTACTGGACCTCAGTGCAGCTTTTGATACTGTTGATCACAACATACTGCTATATCGACTTGAACACTGGGTTGGATTGACTGGTAAAGTTATCAATTGGTTAAAATCATACTTAAAAGATAGAAGCTTCTTTGTTACCCTGGGAAATTGTTCCTCAACATCAATGTCCTTGACCTGTGGTGTCCCCCAGGGGTCGATTCTTGGACCATTACTTTTCAAACTTTATATGCTCCCACTTGGTCAAATTATCAATAACAATTCAATTTTGTATCACTGCTATGCAGATGACACCCAAATTTATTTTGCTTTATCACCTAATGATTATGCCCCCCTTGAATGTCTCTACCAGTGTATCGATCAGATCAACAACTGGATGTCACAAAATTTTCTTCAGCTGAACTCAGATAAAACAGAAGTAATTCTATTTGGAAAAAAGATGAAAGACTCAGGATTACCACTATTCTTGACATAAAAGGGATTAAAACTAAAGAAATGGTTAAAAATCTTGGTGTTTTCATTGACAGCGAGCTAAACTTTGACAGTCACATGAAAGCAATCACTAAAATGGCATTCTATCACCTAAAAAACATTTCCAAACTAAGAGGACTTATGTCAAAAAATGATCTGGAAAAACTGATACATGCCTTCATCTCTAGTAGGGTTGATTACTGCAATGGCCTTTTCACAGGCCTGCCAAAAAAGACCATCAAACGACTTCAGCTGGTTCAAAATGCAACGGCTAGGGTTCTCACACGAACAAAAAGAACAGAGCACATTACTCCAATTCTAAGGTCCCTTCACTGGCTTCCAGTAAGCTACAGAATTGACTTTAAAGCATTGCTGCTGGTGTACAAATCTCTAAATGGTACAGGGCCCAATTACCTCTCTGATATGTTGCAGCGGCCTAACCCAATCAGATCTACCAGATTGCAACAGAAAAATTTACTATTAAAGCCTGTTGTTAAAACAAAGTATGGTGAAGCAGCTTTTAGCTACTATGCAGTGCAGCTATGGAACCAACTGCCAGAGGACATTAAAAATGCTCCTGCTGTTGGCAGCTTCAAATCTAGGTTAAAGACCAAGCTGTTTTCAGATGCTTTCTGTTAAATAATTAATATTGTCTTCTTTACATGTTTTATAATCTGTACTTTTACAGTTTCTGCATGTTTCAAATTTTACTTAACTTTTATTCTATTTTATTCTGCTGTTTTTTTTTCTCCCCCTATTTGAACTTCTACTTCATTTTATTATTTTATTTCTACTATTGTTTAATTCTTATATTTTTTCCCATTTATTTTATATAATTTTATTCTCTATTGTTTACTGTTTTGCTTTTACTTCTGTAAAGCACATTGAACTGCCACTGTGTATGAAATGTGCTATATAAATAAACTTGCCTTGCCTTGACTGTGAGAATGAAGTGAAAATGGCAAATAACATGGGAAAATAATCCTGTTTTAACAACTGTCCTAAATAGAAAGTAAGAAGAAATATATGAAAGGGAAAGATACACTGTATAAGAGAAAAACTGAAATAATCTCCATAAAAAATAATTATAGTAGTAAAAGAGTTGTTCAAAAAATTATCAGACTGAACTGGAAAAGGGAAAAAAAAACAATAAAAATGAAGGGGAGCACTATAAAGATATGTAAGGAATGTGGCTCAAGTTGAGAAGATAAGGGATAATTAAAGGGAAAAAGTCAGGAGATACTTTTCTTGGGGCAAATTTGATCGGATACGACGGTTTAACATGCAAGCCAAATACATGTGATGTGCGTGGTAATATGGTGGCCAGATGGCTTTACTTGTTTGTACAGCACATATTGGCAAATGAGCTATCTAGATATTTTACGTAGAGAACAGTGGACAGAATCATTTTGGGAATGAAAACAAACCGTAAGTGAGTTTGGCACTGTCATAAAATTCCCGCAAAATATTTTATATTTGTGATGGTTAATGTGGCCCATACAAAAGAATAATACAACGAATGTCCGAATGAAATAAAGATTCACCACAGATATTTACTTTATTGAGGTATTTGATGGCCATTTCTCTTATTTCGATGAAGTCAGAGTCTAATAAGCTATAATTAGATATTACGACATGATTATTTTTACACATGCACCTGTTGTACTTGGATTCCCCGGAATTTCGTAAACAATAACACTGAGGTGATTGAACTAGTTTTGTTGTTACTTTATTGATGAAACTCTTGAATAATTACTATAAAAATTATTTTCAACAATCCCTAAAAGATATAAAAGGTATCATAAAGTATCGTTACTATATTGTCTGGGGCGGTTATATGTAATACTTTGTTGAGTAATTTTCTCTTGTCTGTAAACTAAATTAGACCGGCCTAAAAGTGTGACAATAAAATATGTCGACTACTTATGTAAACTGCTTATTACTATTCAGAATCAGAATTTGTCATTGTACTAAGTACAATGAAATTAAAAGCTAACAAAGTGCAAGACCACATAAAAATAGAACAAGACCACATAGGAATAGAACAGACAAAAAAACAAACAAACAAAAAAAAACCCATACCTACCCCCACAAGACTACATAAAAATAGAACAGTACCCAGAACAACATACAACACGCACAGCATACATTAAAAAAAATAAAAGTGCATATTGCATTTGTATTATTGCACTATTGAGGTGGATAAACTAATAATAGATAATAAATAATATAGAACAGTCAACAAGAAGTGGGGTTAGTGCATGTTTGCATTCAGCAGGGTTAGGGCTCTAGGGATAAAACCGTTAAGTCTTGTGGTTCTGGACTTGCACCTGTAGCGCCTCCCAGAGGGCAGCAGATCAAACAAATGGTGGCTCAGGTGAAAACTGTCCTTAAAAAAAACTGTCCTTCCTTCAGGTGAAAACTGTCCTTCCTCGCTCTCGTCAGGCAGTGAGAGTTGTAGATGTCATCCAAGGTGGGGAGAGGGTGGCCGACGATTTTCTGCGCTGTCTTAACCACTCTTTGCAGCCTCTTCCTGTCTGCTTCAGTGCAGCTGGCATACCACACCGATACAGTATGTCAACAGGCTCTCAGTGCAGGATCTGTAGAAGGTCTCCAGCAGCTTACTATCCAGGTTGTTCTTCCTGAGCACCCTCAGGAAGTGTAGTTGCTGTTGGGCCTTCTTGATAACTGCCATGGTGAGAAGAGGTCCGCAGGGATGAGGGTGCAGAGATACCTGAAGGTGTGGACCCTCTCTACACAGTCGCTGTTGATGTAGAGGGAGGGTGAGGTCAGCCCTGTTCTTCCTGAAGTTGACAATGATTTCTTTAGTTTTTGAGGTGTTCAGTAACAGATTATTTGTTAAGCACCACTCTGTCAATTTCAAGACCTCGTTCCTGTAGTTCACCTCATCACTTCCTGAGATCAGCCCAACCACAGTGGTGTCATTGGCAAATTTAATGATGGTGTTTCCAAGGTAAGCAGGGATGCAGTCATGTGTGTAAAGAGAATAGAGTAGGGGGCTCAGCACGCAGCCCTGGGGACAGCTGGTGCTGAGCGTGCAGGAGGAGGAAAAGTGAAGGCCGAGTTTCACTGTCTGGGGGCGGTTTGTCAGAAAGTCCTTTATCCAGGAACAGGTGAGTGAGGGAATGCCTAAGTCCAGCAGCTTGACAACTAGTACCGTATGTCTGGGATGATGGTGTTAAAAGCTGAGCTGTAGTCTACGAAGAGCATTCTCACATAGCTCCCCTGCTGCTCCAGGTGGCATAGTGCAGAACTGTGACTATGGCATCTTCAGTAGATCTATTTGCACGGTAGGCATACTGAAGTAGGTCAAAGCTGGGAGGGAGACATGCTTTGATATGATGTTGAACCAGTCTCTCAAAGCACTTTGTAATGACAGGTGTGAGAGCGATTGGGCGATAGTCCTTGAGGCTGTCTATGGTAGGTTTCTTTGGAACAGGGATGATTGTGGATGATTTCAGGCAGGATGGGACAACAGCTTGTGACAGGGAGAGGTTGAAGATGGAAGTGAAAATTCTTGAGAGCTGGTCAGCACATGCCTTGAGCACCTTCCCTGGCACTCCATCTGGACCAGCAGCTTTCCTGGATTCACTGCCCTGAACACCCACCTCATGTCATGCTCCTCGACAGTGGGGTGGGGTGGGGGGTGGGGCATGACATGAGGTGGGTATGCAGGAGGAGGAAAAGCGAAGGCCGGTGCAAGCAGTGATGGAGTGGCTGTGCTGTTGTATCTCAAAGTGTGCAAAAAAGCAGTTCAGCTCCTCTGCCAGCGATACATCTGAGCCTCTGGGTGTCACTACATGGCCTCTGTAGTTGGTGATGCTCTGTATGCCCTGCCATGGATTGTTATCGAAGAGATGGTTCTCTATCTTCCTCTTATAGTCCACCTTAGCATCCCTTATTCCCTTCTTCAGATCAGCTCGGGCTGCACTATACAGAGCTCTGTCACCTGAACTGACTGCTAAGTCCCAGGCCCTGAGGAACATGCGGACATGGCCGGTCATCCAGGGTTTCTCACTGGGGAAGACACGTATGCATTTAACCACAGTAACATTCTCAATACAGAACTTGATGTAGGATAGGACAGACTCTGTGTATGTTGACAGGTCCTCATGTTCAAATACATCCCATGCAGTGTGTTCAAAACAGTCCTGTAACTGAGAGTGCAGCCTGGGGCCAGGTTGTAATAGTCTTTACGGCTGGTGGTGATCTCCGTCTGACGGGGGGTGTATGCTGGGGCGAGCAGCAGGGAGAGGTGGTCTGACTGGCCTAGGTGAGGGAGGGGAGTAGCTCTGTAAGCATGCTTGATGTTAGAATAAACATGGTCCAAAATGTTCTTCCCTCTAGTCAGGCGCTTCACGTGCTGGTAAAAAGCTGGGAGTACTGATTTCAGTTCAGCCTGATTGAAATCGCCGGCTATAATATGAGCACCGTCGGGATGGCTAAATTGCTGCTTGTTTATAGCGTTTAGCAGGAGTGTGAGAGCTGTGCTAGCATTAGCATCAGGTGGTATGTATACAGCAGTCACAATAACTACTGTTAGCTCTCTCGGTAGAAAAAAAAGGATGCCATTTGACTGACGTACTCCAAATCGGGAGAACAGTGGCTGTCTATTATGGTGCTGTTACTAGATCAGTCATTATGCATGTAAATACAGAGCCCCCCTCCTCTGCTCTTACCCAAGTCCTGTTTTTTGTCACAGTGGTGGAGTGTGTAGTCTGCTAGCTGTACGGTAGCATCGGGGATTTGCGGGTGAAGCCAACTGTCCTTTACGATCAAGACACAACATTTACGGATGTTACTGTTCCATCCATTATCTGTAGCTGCTTATCCTCTACAGGGTCGCAGGCAAGCTGGAGCCTATCCCAGCTGACTACAGTATGGGCGAGAGGCAGGGTACACCCTGAACAAGTCGCCAGGTCCTCGCAGGGCCAACACATAGAGACAAACAACTATTCGCACTCACACCTATGGTAAATTTAGAGCCACTAATTAGTCTAACCTGCATGTCTTTGGACTGTGGGGGAAACCGGAGCACCCGGAGGAAACCCACGCAGACATGGGGAGAACATGCAAACTCCACACAGAAAGGCCCTCATCGGCTGCTGGGCTTGAACCCAGGACATTCTTGCTGTGAGGCGACAGTGCTAACCACTACACCACTTAATTACTATTATTTAACTAATTTTTTATATTGCAACTTTAAGCAAGTCTTAAAGGAGTTTGGCCTTATAATGTAGGCTTAGCAGCTAGCCAGCTCATATAAATTATCTGTACATGAACAAATGACACTGATAAACACACGTTTTTTTACCCCATCAAGCGCAATGCTAATGTTACTGTTACAAACAATGCAACGTGTAACACAGTTAATATTTTTTACCCCTATTAGGCAAGGGAACACGTTCGTGTATTTCTGAGGTGAAGTGGGTTTTGCATTTTCATTTTTTTGGGCACTCTGCCATGATGCTCTTGGATACACTGAACTGGTGGACTTTTGGTCTGGGAGAGGAGACGTACTGTAAAGCCCACCCACACAGAAAACTGATCTGTCTCCTTAACAAGACAGAGCAATCAGGATGCACACTCACTCTCTCATGCGCACACGCTCTTGTTTGCTCGCTCTTGATTCCGGGATATTGTATCTTGTGGCGGCTGGTCAATAGGGGGTACTGGGGTACCATCCCCCTTCCAGTTATCCAGATGAGAAAGACTATGTGATATTAAACAAATTAACAACAACAACAACTTTATCACATGTACACTTAAGCACAGTGAAATTCCTTCTTGCATTTAACCCATCTGAAGTAGTGAGCACACATGCACAATGAGCACCCAGAGCAGTGGGCAGCTATGCTACAGTGCCCAGGGAGCAGTTGGGGGTTAGGCGCCTTGCTCAAGTGCACTTCAGCCCAAGGCCACCCCATATTAACCTATTTAATTAATTAATCCTATTTTTGAACTGTATTTATTTAAATTTTATCTGAACACCTCCACTTCCTGTATACTTCCGCTGGCTGGGGTGCTGGCCAAATGAGTGTGTATGTAGCTACACAAACTTTTGGAGAGCAGATGACCTGAGGCTGCGTTTTCATTGGCAGCTTCAAGATTTGGCCTGGGGCGCAGCAAAGTGTGCCCCGGACATGCCTTCTTTTATTAGCAGCCAATTGGAATTGTTTTTAAGGTTTTTTTTTTCCACGATTGGACAGTTTTCTATGGACCTTCATATTTGCAGCTGTCACTCACTGCTGTTCGTGAGACTAGAGCTTTCACAAGATGACAAGTTCAAGTGGACCTTAAACCTCCTTTTACATGGCGTACACTGGAAGGACAAAAGAGAATAAAGGGGCTTGGACCAGCCCAGCCCAGTTTAAACATTAAGAGGCAGGTGATTGGGGGTGGGCTTACACTTGAGGCTCCTCCCCAACAAATAGAGCTGGATAGATGATGAAGAATGCGATCATGGAGATTTTGTAGATCATATTTAATGGCATGCATTATTTCATCCTACCTTTTTTGGCTTCTTTAAATAAAGGCTTTCTTTATCACGTGAATATTTCTTAACACAAATTAAATAAAATAAACAACTAAAACTAGCTCTTAATTCTTCAAAAATACAAACAAAAATAAAACTTTATCACCACTGATTATATCTAATTTGCAGGCATCAGGGAGCTGCTACCAATATATGGGAAACCCTGGAAGTTCTGGGAGACTTTGCAATAGTTCAACTTGTCATGTCGGACAGGCAGATGGAGATTTGACTTGTCTAGACCAAACATTTGGTTGTCCTGGACAGTTGGACTACTGTTAATGTTGAGCCCCGTCTAAATGCTGTTTCCCTCTGACCTTGGTGTGTAGGAATATACAAGTACTACAACAAAACCACAACACAAGGGTTTAAAAAAATACTATGAATTAAATACAAGTTAAACTGGGGACAGTTTGACTCGGTGTTGGGAGGACAATAACAAGAAACATCAATAACTGTAATGATATAGTGCAAAGAGTAATGTGCAAATAAGTACTTCATCCAGGATGAGTGAGCAGCAGCTTTTCTAAAAGTAGTATTTTGTACAAAGAGGTTGATGCTGATTATAGGCATGTGTGTGAATACGTCTGTGTAAAAAGTCCAGTTACGGTCGAAATGTTTGCGGGGCAGAAAGGAGTGAGTTCAGTATTCTGACAGCTTGATGGATCAAGCCGTTTCCCAATCTGGTGGAGTCGGGAGCAGGTTCGAAGGCTCTTATTTTCTCCCAGATGACAGAAATGACAGATGACAGAAAGATGACAGATGACTAAAGAAGCTATATAAGGGATGGGAAAGGTCACTCAGAATGCTGATTGCTTTGCAGGCTAGGCAGTTGTAGTAAATGTCCAGGAAGGAGGGGAGTAGGGCACCAATGGTCCTCCCAGCCTCATTCACTATTCACCGCAGGGTTTTGCAATTAGATGTAGCGCAGCCCACAAACCACATGATGCAGCTGGTAATAATGCCCTCAGTGATACCTTGGTAGAAAAAGCACATTATGAGTGTCGGGTCTCCTGCTCTCCTTATGCTGCTCTATACTGCATATTTTGGATTCTTCTATTTCTTATTCTATGTATATAGCTACTTTTTGTGAGGATTCTCAGTAAGAACCACTTCACTCAAAAACTGCTGGTGTCCTTCTACTGTTACTCCATACAGAGCATCCCTACATACTGCATCAGTGTGTGGTTTGCCAGCTGTACAGCAGCAGAGAGGAAGGCGCTCCAAAGGGTCATCACCACCACCACCCAGATCATCATCGGCTGCCCTCTCTCCTTCCTGGAAGAGCTTTACAGCTTCCACTGCCTCAACAGAGCCTAGGGGTATATTAAAAGATCCATCCCACCCCAGCCATTCTCTGTTTGAACTGCTGCCATCAGGCAAACAGTTCAGGTCAATTAAGATGCAGACAAACAGGCTCTTTTACCCAAGAGCCAAAACTGCACTAAATACTGCTTGTTTTAAAGGGACTGTGAAATTTAAAAAACAGCAGAGTGTTATGTCTTCAGAGTTTGAGTTATTAATACATATTTTTATAAGCAGCTTTTTGCACTGGTAGCATTGCATCCAATTTCGTTGTACAGTGTGAACGTGTAATGACAAAGATATATTCTATTCTATGTGGTCAGAAAGGCCAAGGTGGGGGAGGGGGACAGCCTTGTATGCTCTTTTGTGGTTCATGTAAGCAAGGTCCAGTGTATTATTTCCTAGTCTTTGAGGAGCAAAGATGGGTGGAGTATCTCCAGCCTGTCAACACATTCATGATAAAATTACTGAGATGTTTAAACACACTGTTCCTCAAAGAAAAATACAAAGGGATTTGGATATTTCACGTTCTACGTTGCAAGGAATAGGGAAGAATTTCAGTGCCAGGGTCTGTCATGGTATAGGGTTGTGTCAGTGCCCTTGGCAAAGGTAACTTACTGTGATGGCAGTATTAATGCAGAAAAGTACATTGGGATTTTGGAGCAACATGTGCTGCTTTTTCCAGAACATCTTTTCCAGGGATTTCAACGAGACAATGCAAAACCACATTCTGCCCACATCACAAAGGCATGGCTGTGGAAGAAGAGGGCACATGTCCCCAATACAGAACGTGTGGTGAATTCTGAAACGAAAAATATGACAATGACGACCCCATACTGTTGCTAAGGCAGGGGCGCAAATAGGATTTTTGAACTGGGGGGGACTGAGCTGTCAGCAAATGATTCCATTTTGTGTGTGTGTGTGTGTGTGTGTGTGTATATATATATATATATATATATATATATATATATATATATATATATATATATATATATATATACACACACACATACATACATACATACATACACACACACACTACCATTCAAAAGTTTTGGGTCACTTTGAAATGTCCTTATTTTTGAAAGAAAAGCACTGTTCTTTTCACTGAAGATCACTTTAAACTAATGAGAAATCCACTCTATACATTGCTAATGTGGTAAATGACTATTCTAGCTGCAAATGTCTGGTTTTTGGTGCAATATCTCCATAGGTGTATAGAGGCCCATTTCCAGCAACTATCACTCCAGTGTTCTAATGGTACAATGTGTTTGCTCATTGCCTCAGAAGGCTAATGGATGATTAGAAAACCCTTGTACAATCATGTTAGCACAGCTGAAAACAGTTTAGCTCTTTAGAGAAGCTATAAAACTGACCTTCCTTTGAGCAGATTGAGTTTCTGGAGCATCACATTTGTGGGGTCGATTAAATGCTCAAAATGGCCAGAAAAATGTATTGACTATATTTTCTATTCATTTTACAACTTATGGTGGTAAATAAAAGTGTGACTTTTCATGGAAAACACAAAATTGTCTGGGTGACCCCAAACTTTTGAACGGTAGTGTGTATACATGTTATTTCACCTCCCTCACTGCCATCACCAGGAACTACCTGCAGGCCAGGGCAATGATAACATTTTAACATAGCCTATGGAAATCCAAAGTTTACACATTATCATCACGCACAGAAATTGCAAAACTAGTTTTAAAAACGCTAAGTTCCAACTGTTAAACATAGCGAGAGGCTGGGCTACGTGTGTGTGTGTAAAGTGTAAACCAGTGCATCCTGACTTTCTAACTATGCCTGTGTGTTGCGTGAGCGGCAGTCAGTCAACAACTCTTCGCAAAGTTTCCTTATGAAACAATATGCTCGCTGAAATTATGGCAGGGAACGCCAGATTAAACATTAAAACTGCCTTCTGAGCACTGTATCTACAGGCTGCCACCGAAAGAAGGAGGCTACCAGAAAGGCATCTCTACTCCGTACGATTTTACTTTCACTACGACATTACTTTGAACAGACTATCAAAAAATTGCAAGGTGATATGATAAAGTAAGGCACAGTTTACTTACGGTCGCTTTTGGGTTTTTTTTGGAAAAACGATGCAATCGTTTTCTGCCTTTTGGCACCCTTCATCATGCCGTGTTGGGGTCCTGAACTAGGAGGAGCTGTCCCCGATATGCCTGTCAAACTTGTGGGTAACCATAGCAACCAAGCTCGAGCTCGCAACCTGTGCAGTCTGTGCAGTTGCAACTATGTCTGTACTGCTGTGCACCTCAATAAACCGAATGGTAATTAGTCTTTTGATTTTTCCGTGAGGTAATGCCTTATGCAAAGAAAGATAGCATAGACGTTTTTTCCTCCCTATAAGTGGGGGGGACCAAACGAGGTGAATTTAAATCTGGGTGGGACGAATCCCCCCCATCCCCCCCTCTATCTGCGCCCGTGTGCTAAGGGGTTTTTGTTAAGGTTTTGTTTTTGTTAAGGGTTTTTGTTGTTGTTAAGGTGTTTAAGACCTGTTTGCAGGCAAAATGAGAGAAAATAACACTTTAAATGCTTCATCACTTGGTGTTTTCAGTCCCTAAACATATTTTATGTGTTGTAAGAAGGAATGGCAACATTATAAAAGTAATAAATATTTTACTATCCCAACTTTTTTTTGAAGTGTGTTGCAAGAATTAAAAAAAAAAGGTAAAACATCACATAATGTACTGTTGTATTGTTTTGAGTGCAATACAGGTGAAAGATTATTAACAAATCATCGTTTTCAGTTTTAGTTTCAACATACCGTCCCAACTTTTCTCTCATCTGGGGTTGTAAACATCCTTGATCCATGATCAGCTAATTAACAGTGCATTATTATTATTATTATTATTATTATTAATAATAATAATAATAAACTCCTCCCCTCTTTGATCCCTTCAATCATTTTCTGCAGTTACTCAAGTTGCTTTAGTTAAATACCTTTCTTAATTTCAATATACCATCCTAACTTTTTCTGATTTGGGGTTGTATGCACAGTATACAACCACCAACAAAATGGCTATAAATCCCCTGGCAGTTAAAAAGGCCAGCACTCAACGATCACAAACTCCACTAGCGATGAACAATGTTCAATTGGTTTCCTCAGTTCCCAAACGTTTACAGAGTATAGAGGTGATGCAACACAGCAGTAAACATTCTCCTGTCCCAACTTTTTGAAACCTGTTGCTTGCACTAAAATTCCAAATGAGCATGTATTTTTTTTTCAAAAACAATTTAATATCTCAGCTTCAATATTTGATATATTGTCTTTGTATTATTTTGAATGAAATATACGGTTTCCATGATTTGCAAGTCACTGCATTCTGTTTTTATTTATGTTCTGGAATTCAGGTTATATAGTAGTACTTGAAAGTTTGTGAACCCTTTAGAATTTTCTATATTTCTGCATAAATATGACCTAAAACATCATCAGATTTTCACACAAGTCCTAAAAGTAGATAAAGAGCAGCAAGACCCAAGCCGTTCTACCAAAGAATGGTTAAAGAAGAATAAAGTTAATGTTTTGGAATGGCCAAGTCAAAGTCCTGACCTGGACCAATCAAAATGTTGTGGAAGGACCTGAAGCGAGCAGTTTATGTGAGGAAACCCACCAACATCCCAGAGTTGAAGCTGTTCTATACGGAGGAATGGGCTAAAATTCCTCCAAGCCGGTGTGCAGGACTGATCAACAGTTACTGGAAACGTTTAGTTGCAGTTATTGCTGCACAAGGGGGTCACACCAGATACTGAAAGCAAAGGTTCATATACTTTTGCCGCTCACAGATATGTAATATTGGATCATTTTCCTCAATAAATAAATGACCAAGTATAATATTTGTCTCATTTGTTTAACTGGGTTCTCTTTATCTACTTTTAGGACTTGTGTGAAAATCTGATGTTTTAGGTCATATTTATGCAGAAATGTAGAAAATTCTAAAGGGTTCACAAACTTTCAAGCACCACTGTATAATTAAGTAATATACAGTGTGCTTTTGTATAGGCCTACAGTTATATATTTTAATTAAATGTCTGAATCAAGTAGATTACGTGTAAAACACCTTCATGGGATTTCTTCAACTAATGCAATTTAGCTCATCTATACAAAATACTTTATCCTGTAATATTTGTTGCAAATAAAGCCTTAGAAATAAAGTTTCTTACACTTTATATAAAGTTTTTTTTAATACAATGATCAAAACCTTTTAAAGATCAACTCTGCCTATACATACATAGTCACAACACACACCTAAAGTTTATTTACAGTAACCATTCTATAAAATACAGTGATCTGTCTTATAACTACATTGTATAGTATACAGTGATTACTTAACTGCATTTCATAAGTATTGGATTTGTCAAAAAAAAAAAAAGGTCTAAATAATGCTTTCTATTTCACTGTGAAATTCCTTATAAGCTCATTAGTCAGGGTATAATGCTGCCCAGACCATAAGAAATGAGTAGGTTGAGCGGAACTGTCTTGACCTGAAGAGTAGTGAAAGTGAGGGCTGAACTCTATGGCTAATGCGGAACGTACCAATCCAACACCACCTACCAGCTCAGGAGCAGGATGGTACACTCTGCCACTTTCTGGATGCATGAACAAGGAATGAGGTTGGAAAGGAAAAGTCAGTTTAGTCCCTCCTCCACAGTACGACAGATGTGCCTTGTGTCCTGTCTCAGACAACAAATGAGTAAATACAACTGGCTGATCATCACAACGTAGGAAGTTCCTCTCACGTCCACACAACGAAAGGAAGGGGAATTGCTGCTCGTAGCGACCACTACGATTGACTTTCAAACGCTTGAAAAAGAAAACCAGAAACTGCTGATCTGGAAGGAGTAACAGAGGAGAGGAAAATTAGATATTTCAAATGGTATACCAAACACAGGTATTGAGTGTGTACCTTCAATGACAATTTCCAACCCTACTTCCTGGTGTCTACCCAACATACTCTATCTGGGCAGAAGAGAGGCCAAAATTATGAAATTATTAAGATTAACTTGTCACCTCAGTGTTATTGCTGAAGTATGGAATCCAAGGCACACTGTAATGAAAACCAGACTTAAAAATCATCACCCCAATTATAGCAATGTCGCTTCAAGAGAAATCTTGGTTTGAATTTTAAGAAATGAAAGTTCTTTTTTACCTCTGCCAAGGAGGTTATGTTTTCGGTAGCGTTGGTTTGTTTGTTTGTCTGTTAGCAACATTACGGAAAAAGTAATGAACGGATTGCTCTGAAATTTTTTCTAGAGGTGTGACTGGGCACAAGTAACAATCCATTAAATTTTGGCTGTGATCCGGATCACCTTCTGGATCCCAGATTTTTTTTTTTTAAAGGATTCTTGGCGGAGGTCTGTGCTCTCCAAATGCTTTTCTAGTTTTTCTGATGTAATTCCATTACTGACTTTTCTTTCCTCATAAAAGATTTTGTGTTCAGAGTTAAACATAGCCAATTTTTCTATGCTTTTTCAGGGTCAAAAAATACCCCGTACAGTGTGAAATTTTTATTCTTATCCATTATTTTGAGTACGGCAACTTAAAAAAAAAAAAAAGTTACCACATTTTGCTGTGAATGCAATTCCGTTACCAAAGAACCACCCACCTAAATATAGATAAGATTTTAATCATCGTTTCAAGGACAACCTCAGAAGTAGAAAACTGTAACTTCACAAACTTAAAAAGGTACCCATCTGTACCAGTCAAGGTTTGGATACTGTTTGAGCTTGAAGATCATTTGCTCTAAAGGTTTTGGCTTAAAGTGCCATTCCACCATTGGATGTATTTTTTTGGCATAAAATACAATATGACAACATGACTAGACAGAGAAATCTTTTAGCTTCAAAATGATATATCAAACAATTTTTTGACAACGACAAGTATATTAATTTTGCGACCAAAGTCACCTACCCTTTTAATTTCCGCGCGATAGTGAAACGTGATGTCATCGGCAGGTTCCCCTTCTTGTGTACCACGTCACGTGTAACGTGGCACAGATTATCAGCAATGGCGGATAGAACGCAATTGTCAGCTTTGGAAAAGAAGCGAAGAAAAATAGCAAGTGATGCCCAAAGGAGACGGTCGATGGTGAATATCGGCACAGCAATCGACAAGTGGAAATCGCGTTCTATCCGCCATTGCTGATAATCTGTGCCACTTCACACGTGACGTGGTACACAAGAAGGGGAACCTGCCGATGACATCACGTTTCACTACCGCGCGGAAATTAAAAGGGTAGGTGACTTTGGTTGCAAAATTAATATACTTGTCGTTGTCAAAAAATTATGTTTGATATATCATTTTGAAGTTAAAAGATTTCTCTGTCTAATCATGTTGTCATAAAATATATTGTATTTTATGCCAAAGAATACATCCAATGGTGGAATGGCACTTTAAGGCAAAGAATGTGTTTCCAAAAATACAGGATATAAACAGTTAAGTGGTTTAAAATGGCCTTTCCATTCAGCCCACTTGAACCCAATCAAGAGAGATCCAAGTTATTTGAGCAAGACAGTAAATCTTTAAAAAAAAAAGCAACTGTTGGACAAGGATCTCAAATGGCTCCCTCATGAAGCTGGCTGAAAAAAAAAAATGTCAAAAGGATGATGTAATCAAAGCAAAGGGCAGTTACTAAAACAAGAATCTCAACAATAACATTTTGATGTCTTTAGGATTATAAAATGTGGCAGACAAAGTAAAATTAAGGAAACAAAGATGAGTAGGTGCAAGCAAATGTTTGACTGCTGATGTAATTAATACAGAACGTCCTAAAAAAGTCTCCATACATAGCAGAAATTAACTTTTTAGCAAAAAAAAGTAATTTAAAATGTAATTTGCTAAACATCCTTTACATGAACCTTTTTGGGGCTAAGGCACAAAAAAAAAAAAAAGCGAAAGTCAAGGAACACCAACTTAAAGTTGGTTATGGATTATGAAGAATGTTCAGTCAACTCAAACTGTAAAAGGAAGCGACTGTGATGTGATGTATCCTAGCAACTGTGTTGATAAGTAATGAACCAATGTGGTGAGCGTGCATGGATGAAGGATTCTTGAGAAGGAGATCTCATCTCTTTATCTCTAGCCGCTTTATCCTTCTACAGGGTCGCAGGCAAGCTGGAGCCTATCCCAGCTGACTACGGGCGAAAGGCGGGGTACACCCTGGACAAGTCGCCAGGTCATCACAGGGCTGACACATAGACACAGACAACCATTCACACTCACAATCACACCTACGGTCAATTTAGAGTCACCAGTTAACCTAACCTGCATGTCTTTGGACTGTGGGGGAAACCGGAGCACCCGGAGGAAACCCACGCGGACACGGGGAGCACGGGCGCAGATAGAGGGGGGGACGGGGGGGATTCGTCCCACCCAGATTTAAATTCACCTCGTTCGGTCCCCCCCACTTATAGGGAGGAAAAAACGTCTATGCTGTCTTTCTTTGCATAAGGCAAACTTCACGGAAAAATCAAAAGACTAATTACCATTCGGTTTATTGAGGTGCACAGCAGTGATTGCATCGTTTTTTTCAAAAAAAAAAAAAAACGACTGTAAGTAAACTGTGTCTTACTTTATCATATCACCTTGCGATTTTTTGATAGTCTGTTCAAAGTAATGTCGTAGTGAAAGTAAAATCGTACGGAGTAGAGATGCCTTTCTGGTAGCCTCCTTCTTTCGGTGGTAGCCTGTAGATACAGTGCTCAGAAGGCAGTTTTAATGTTTAATCTGGCGTTCCCTGCCATAATTTCAGCGAGCATATTGTTTCATAAGGAAACTTTGTGAAGAGTTGTTGACTGACTGCCGCTCACGCAACACACAGGCATAGTTAGAAAGTCAGGATGCACTGGTTTACACTTTACACACACACACACACGTAGCCCAGCCTCTCGCTATGGTTAACAGTTGGAACTTAGCGGTTTTAAAACTAGTTTTGCAATTTCTGTGCGTGATGATAATGTGTAAACTTTGGATTTCCATAGACTATGTTAAAATGTTATCATTGCCCTGGCCTGCAGGTAGTTCCTGGTGATGGCAGTGAGGGAGGTGAAATAACATGTATACACACTACCGTTCAAAAGTTTGGGGTCACCCAGACAATTTTGTGTTTTCCATGAAAAGTCACACTTTTATTTACCACCATAAGTTGTAAAATGAATAGAAAATATAGTCAAGACATTTTTCTGGCCATTTTGAGCATTTAATCAACCCCACAAATGTGATGCTCCAGAAACTCAATCTGCTCAAAGGAAGGTCAGTTTTATAGCTTCTCTAAAGAGCTCAACTGTTTTCAGCTGTGCTAACATGATTGTACAAGGGTTTTCTAATCATCCATTAGCCTTCTGAGGCAATGAGCAAACACATTGTACCATTAGAACACTGGAGTGAGAGTTGCTGGAAATGGGCCTCTATACACCTATGGAGATATTGCACCAAAAACCAGACATTTGCAGCTAGAATAGTCATTTACCACATTAGCAATGTATAGAGTGGATTTCTGATTAGTTTAAAGTGATCTTCATTTAAAAGAACAGTGCTTTTCTTTCAAAAATAAGGACATTTCAAAGTGACCCCAAACTTTTTGAACGGTTTTGTTTGTATATATACACACACACATATATATATTATGTGTGTATATAAAAAATCTCCTTCTCACCCCCGGCGGGGGGGTGGTATCCATGTCATCCTCAAGCTCGGGTCCTCTACCAGAGGCCTGGGAGTTTGAGGGTTCTGCGCAGTATCTTCGATGTTCCTAGGACTGCGCTCTTCTGGACTGAGGCTTCAGATGTCGTTCCTGGGATTTGCTGGAGCCACCCTCCCAGTTTGGGGGTTACTGCCCCAAGTGCCCCCACTACCACGGGGACCACGCAACCCTTGACCTTCCACATCCGTTCCAGCTGCTCTTTCAACCCTTGATACTTCTCAAGTTTCTCATGTTCCTTCTTCCTGATGTTGGCGTCAGCTGGGATCGCCACATCTATCACCACCACCCTCTTCTGCTCTTTGTCCACCACCACTATGTCCGGTTGGTTAGCCAGGATCTGTTTGTCAGTCTGGAAGCTGAAGTCCCACAGAATCTTGGCCCTGTTGTTCTCAGCCACCTTCTGTGGTATGGCCCATTGGGACTTGGGTATTTCTATTCCATACTGGTTGCAGATGTTCCTGTATACTATCCCAGCCACTTGGTTGTGCCTCTCCATGTACGCTGATCCAGCTAGCATCTTACACCCTGCTACTATGTGCTGGACTGTTTCAGGGGCTTCTTTGCACAGTCTGCATCTTGGGTCTGAGCTACTCTGGTAGATCCTGGCCTCTATGGCTCTTGTGCTTATGGCCTGTTCTTGTGCTGCCATGATTAGTGCCTCTGTGCTGTCTGTCAGTCCTGCATTATCCAGCCACTGGTAGGATTTCTTGATATCAGCCACTTCCTCTATCTGACGGTGGTACATGCCATGTAGGGGTTTGTCTCTCCAGGTTGTCTGTTCCTCCTCCTCCTCTGCACTCTCATCAGGGTTCTGCTGCCTGAGACATTCACTTAGCAGTTCATCCTTTGGGGCCATCTTTCTGATGTATTCTCGGATTTTCGATGTTTCATCCTGGACCGTGGTCTTGACGCTCATTAGCCCTCGGCCTCCCTCTTTCCGCTTGGTGTATAGTCTCAGGGTGCTGGACTTGGGGTGGAACCCTCCATGCATGGTGAGGAGCTTTCTAGTCTTGATATCTGTGGCTTCTATCTCCTCCTTTGGCCAGTTTATGATACCAGCGGGGTATCTGATGACTGGTAGTGCGTACATGTTGATGGCTCGGACCTTGTTTTTACCATTCAGCTGACTTTTCAGGACCTGCCTTACTCTCTGGAGGTATTTGGCTGTGGTTGACTTCCTTGTGGCCTCTTCATGGTTTCCATTAGCCTGTGGGATGCCAAGGTACTTGTAGCTGTCTTGGATATCACCTATGTTGCCCTCTGGTAGGTCAATCCCTTCAGTCCGGATCATCTTGCCTCTCTTTGAGACCATCCGGCCACACTTGTCCAATCCGAATGACATCCCTATGTCATCGCTGTAGATCCGGGTGGTGTGGATCAGCGAGTCTATTTCTCGCTCATTCCTGGCATACAGCTTGATGTCATCCATGTAGAGCAGGTGGCTGATTGTTGCCCCACTACGGAATCGGTACCCGTAGCCACTCTTCGTGATGATCTGACTGAGGGGGTTCAGGCCTATGCAGAACAGCAGTGGTGATAGCGCATCTCCTTGGTATATGCCGCACTTGATGTTGACTTGGGCAATGGGTTTTGAGTTGGCCTCTAGGGTTGTCTTCCACATTTCCATTGAGTTCTGTATGAAGGTCCTTAGGTTCCTGTTGATCTTATACAGTTCCAGACATTCCAGTATCCATGTGTGTGGCATTGAGTCGTAGGCTTTCTTGTAGTCAATCCAGGCAGTGCACAGGTTGGTCTGTCTCTTCTTACAGTCTCGGGCGACTGTTCTATCGGCCAGTAGCTGGTGCTTGGCTCCTCTGGTGTTACTGCCAATTCCTTTCTGTGCCTCGCTCATGTATTGAGCCACATGCTTACTCATTTTTGCCGCAATGATGCCTGACAGGGCCTTCCATGTTGTGCAGAGACAGGTAATTGGCCGGTAGTTGGATGGGATGGGTCCCTTCTGGGGGTCCTTCATGATTAGGACTGTCCTGCCTTGGGTTAGCCATTCTGGGTGGGTTCCATCCCTCAGCAGCTGGTTCATCTGTGCTGCTAGGCGTTCATGGAGTGCAGTTAGCTTCTTCAGCCAGTACGTATGGATCATATCGGGGCCTGGTGCTGTCCAGCTCTTCATCTTTGACACTCTTTCTTGGACGTCTGCCATTGAGATGGTTACTGGTTCTTGTTCTGGGAGGTTGCTGTGGTCAGCTCTTAGGTCCACTAACCATTGGGCATCGGTGTTGTGTGATGCCTTTCTTTCCCATATGTCTTTCCAGTATTTTTCCACCTCAGCTCTTGGTGGGTCTGACCGGTTGTTGTTCCCCTGCCATTGAGAGTACACCTTGGCTGGTTCAGTGGAGAACAGCTTGTTTATTCTCCTGGCCTCTCCTTCCTTGGTGTATCTCCTCAACCGGGTGGCCAGAGCTGTTAGTCGCTGTTTGGCAGTTTCGAGTGCCTCTGGTATGGAGAGTGAGTTGTACTTCCTGGGCGCCCCTTTATTCACCATGTTCCCTTTCTGTAGTTCAGCTAGCTGGCTAACTTCTCTCCTTGCTGCCTTTATCTTGGCCTCTAATCGTCTCTTCCATGGTGGATACTGTTTGTTATGTCCCGAGCCCACCTTGTGTCCAAGCATCTCCATGATTACTGTTGCTGTACTGTGTATCAGCTTGTTGGTCTCAGTGATGGTTCTTGTGGAGATTGTCTTCAGAGCAGCATTCACATCTACTAGTAGATCTTCTGAAGGTACTTGGCAACTCAGCTTCGGTATTCGTCGGGGGCTCCAGGTTTCCAGTTGGGTCACGATCTTCCTTCTCAGGTCAGCAGCTCTGCATGATGACATCTCCCCGCTGACCTGTCTTCCTGGCTCCCCCTTGCCGTAGCATCGTTGTTGTATTTCATTAATCTCTAGTTGTGATAGCAGATTTCGATTATGGATGTTGGAACACTGGGCTAATAGCTGTTTCTCTGTTAGCCTTGATTGTGGGTTTCGAAGTATCCGAAGTATTCTCTGCATGTATCCCCTCTCTCTGGGATTGCTTGTATAGTAGCATTCCAGCAAATCCGTATTTTCTGTCCTCGTCCATCGATGTCTTGTTCCAGTAGCCCATTTCTCATCAGTTTGCCCTGGTTCCCTAGCAACTGACGCAGACCTTGTTGACCCGGGCGACGTCTGAGCCGGTATGACTCTATCAGTTATGTTTTCACTCATTCCTGAGGTAGGCTGATATATCATGAGGGGTTTTGCCTAAGGACCCTTACTGGATGATGTTTTGCCCCGACCGGGATTCGAACCCCGATCTCCTGCGTCGTAGTCAGTGAGCATTACCACTGTACTATCCAGCTGATTATATATATATATATATATATATATATGTGTGTGTGTATATACAAAATGCAGCTCAGTCCCCCCCAGTTCAAAAATCCTATCTGCGCCCCTGACGGGGAGAACATGCAAACTCCACACAGAAAGGCCCTCGCCGGCCCCGGGGCTCGAACCCAGGACCTTCTTGCTGTGAGGCGACAGCGCTAACCACTACACCACCGTGCCGCCCAGAAGGAGATCTCTTCTCGTCAAATCTAGAAGAAGCCGTTTTATTTTATTACATGATGCATGTCTATCATGAATACTGGCTAGAGGTCATTAATTACTAGAGTCTTGGTCATGGTGACTCACTGGTATTTAGCCCCTAATGCTCTCTAAGCTTAAACATTAACAGTCCCATGAGCCTTTGCGCCAGCAACGTGGAACTGACAACAATTCAAGCAACGACCTTTTCCAGGTGTTATAATAATAATCCTTTTCCCCAGACCTATATTTATTGTCAAAATCAAACCGAGAATGGGACTAAATGCGATTTAGATTGGCTGATTAGATAACTGCATAAAACAGCAGGTGGATGGGTGTTCCTAATAAAGTAGCCCATGAGTGTATTCACATAAGTATTGCAAAGTGATCTGAATGGAGCCGTTAGGGCTTTGGCACACATACCTTTAAAACAAGTGACGAAGTTCTTCACCTTGGTATCATCCAGGAAAAGCTAGTGATAGAATACAAGAACATTTTAAAGTCGCAAGTATTTATTTGACCATATTCTGTCCAAGGGAAGAGACATGCTGAATACCATACAGGCTGAATACCTGCCCTTGATGATCAAGATAGTAGAAGTATTCACGAATACGCGGCTCAGGACTCTGACCCTGTGTGTAGGTGCCCTGTCCTCTGGAAAACACGATCGGTGTCCTGGCCCGCATTGTGCTTCTCCAAAAACACAGCCCGATCATGGTTATATTCGTACAGACCGTAGTTTAGAGCTTTGTTTGGATAATTATAATAACCGACTCCCTAACCATACAGCTTGGACTGTTATAAGGAAAGCGACAACATAACAAAATTGGGGAATGTTTTTTAAGCGACACGGTCCGACTTTTATAAAAGTCCGGCGGGAATCTGAAGACGTTGCGCATTAGTTCCACCAGCCAACACGTTCTGCAGGATGCATTAAAACACAATACACCGGTACACAACTGATATAAATAATGTCTCATCTCATCTCATTATCTCTAGCCGCTTTAAACATTGCGTTAGGTGCTACAATCAAAAGGGGTTCTTTTATCTAACATGGTTAAATATGGCTGGTGTTCAGTGAGGTAACACGAGATGGCGCTGTTTGCTTCTTTACAGTCAGCTAACAGGTCTTTCCAAGGGTGAAACAAAGCCATTGTTTTCTTCAGAAGGTTTAAATGCGATATGGCAGTGATTTGGGATGATTGTAACCTACACACAATACTCGAGACTGATCATACATAATCTAAACTATAGGGTGAATTCAGGTGACCACAACAATTGTGTGTTTGTTGAACATCCTATTCCAGATTTAGTCTCCTCCCTTTGCCTCCACTCTTCTGAGAAGGCTTTCTACTAGTTTTTGGAGCGTGGCTGTGGGGATCTGTGCTCAGGTGTTGATGGAGGTCTGGGGTGCAGTCAGTGTTCCAGTTCATCCCAAAGATGTTGAGGGGGATTGAGGTCAGGGCTCTGTGCAGGACACTCGAGTTCTTCCACGCCAAACTTGAAAAAAAAAAAAAACACGTCTTCATGGACTTTGTGCACTGGAACAGGTTTATACAAAGACATTCGATGCAATTACGTGCTTCCATCTTTGTGCAACAGTTTGGGAAAGGCTCACTTATCGATGTGAAGGACAGGTGCCCACATAATTTTATCCATATGGTGTATATTGGGACGTTTTTGAATTTCAAGTCAACTCAGTTTGTTTGCAGAGCACTTTTAACAATAGACATTGTCGCAAAGCAGCTTTGCAGAAAAATAAAGACTTTAAACATATGAACTCATTTTATCCCTGTGTACGTTAGCCTGTGGCAACGGTGGCAAGGAAAAACTCCTTCAAATGATACGAGGAAGACCTTGAGAGGAACCAGACTCAAAAGGGAACCCATCCTCATTTGGGTGATAACAGATAGAATGATTATAAATCACTCGCTTTTATAACTGTGTCCTATATAGTCACAAAGTACAATTATGTAACCAGGAAATTCATTAGTTTTAGCATGAAGTCTATTTTGTTAAAGTGATTAACTGTTCATTGATGGAGACTTTGAGTGAAAGACTTGATGAAAATTACAGTCTGAAAGTTATCATGCCAATTACAGTACTAAACTACTGTAACAAAACTGTAAGTGTCCAGAGCCTCACAGCAAGAAGGTCCGGGTTTGAGCCCCGTGGCCAGTGAGGGCCTTTCTGTGCGGAGTTTGCATGTTCTCCCCATGTCCGCGTGGGTTTTCTCCGGGTGCTCCGGTTTCCCCCACAGTCCAAAGACATGCAGGTTAGGTTAACTGGTGACTCTAAATTGACCATAGGTGTGAATGTAAGTGTGAATGGTTGTCTGTGTCTATGTGTCAGCCCTGTGATGACCTGGCGACTTGTCCAGGGTGTACCCTGCCTTTCGCCCATAGTCAGCTGGGATAGGCTCCAGCTTGCCTGTGACCCTGTAGAACAGGATAAAGCGGCTAGGGATAATGAGATGAGATGAGATTATATCAACTGTGCTGTTGACTTCTTTGGGTTCAGAGGCATCTAGGATGGACCATCACACAGAAGAAATGTGAATTATACCCATACGAAAAAGAACAGTAAAGAACTTATAAGAATTTACCACTGTCTTAGTAGTAAATCCTTATAAATATATGGATAAATCCTTATAAGGATTTATAAATAAATATATATGCCATGTATGATTTACTCCTGAAAGTGGCCCATTTTGCATTTTGCTCATACAAATTTTTTATGAAAATCTAGTATGTATGAAGTGAACATTGTGCATGGTTTTTACAGATAATGTGTATGATGA
The DNA here is from genome assembly GCF_027579695.1 of Neoarius graeffei. NCBI lineage: Eukaryota > Metazoa > Chordata > Actinopteri > Siluriformes > Ariidae > Neoarius > Neoarius graeffei. The sequence continues at coordinate 27,823,302 of NC_083570.1, forward strand.
ATTACACCGTCTTTGTATGCTTCATGTAATGTTTGTAGTTTTAAATTATATTTTACAGTTTAAAATGTATATGCCTTTTATATGTAAATCCACATATGCTTGTGTTGGATTTACATATAAAAGGCATGTACATTTTAAACTGTAAAATATAATTTAAAACTACAAACATTACATGAAGCATACAAAGACGGTGTAATTCATCATACACATTATCTGTAAAAACCATGCACAATGTTCACTTCATACATACTAGATTTTCATAAAAAATTTGTACGAGCAAAATGCAAAATGGGCCACTTTCAGGAGTAAATCATACATGGCATATATATTTATTTATAAATCCTTATAAGGATTTATCCTTATATTTATAAGGATTTACTACTAAGACAGTGGTAAACTCTTATAAGTTCTTTACTGTTCTTTTTCATATGGGTAGTCAGATGAATCAGTATTCCGGGTCTTTTTTGTAAGAAATGGATGCCGTGTGCTCCGGACTGAAGACGAAAAGGACCATCTAGACTGTAAATCCAAAAGCCACGGTTTGTCATGGTATGGGGTTGTCAGTGCCCTTGAGAAAGGTAACTTACATTGCTGTGATGCAACATTAATGCAGAAAAGTATATTGAGATTTTGGTGCAACATTTGTTGCCTTCAAGACAACATCTTTTCCAGGGATATTTCAACAACACAAAGCAAAACTACATTCTGCACACATTACAATGGCATGACTGTGGAAGAAGAGGGTGCCTGTCCCCTCTGTCCCCAACAGAGAATGCGTGGCAAATTTTGAAATGAAAAATATGATGACGATGACCCAGTACTGTTGCACACCTTAAGACCTGTTTGCAGGAAGAATGGGACAAAACAACACCTGAAACATTTCATCACTTAAGTGTTGTGAGAAGGAATGGCAACATTACAAAGTGGTAAATGCTTTACCATCCAAACTTTTTTACTATCCCCCCCAAATTAATTAATTAATTAATTGATTAATTGATTGATGGATTAAGGAGGTAAAACATCAAATAATGTGCAAAATAGGTCAAAGATGATTTACAAATCATTGTTTTCAAGTTTTTAATTTCAATTTCAACATACTGTCCCAACTTTTTCTGATAATAATAATAATAATAATAATAATAATAATAATAATAATAATAAAACCCTATAATTGTCAGAATGCAGGCACTCACGGATGTATTCAACAGTGAATAATGCCAAGGTATTGTGGGACCCTCATGCAAAGCCCAGCGGGCTGCTGGGGGGTGGGGGTGGGGGGGGGGGGGGTCACTTGAATATTTGCAGTATTATTCCTAAAAGTGATCAGATAAAACCTCTCTTAACAGACTCTAACCTGGATTTTCTGTGTTTGTCAGAGACTTGGTTAAATAAAAACTCCCCATCTTCAGCTCTACATATTCCTGGCTACAATGTACTTAGGAAAGATAGAAATGTAGGCAGAGGTGGGGGGCTGGTGCTGTATATTAATGATTACATTTTATGTAAAGAAATACAATGCTCTGCTGTGAACTATCTTGAATATTTGTGTTATTGTTACTTTCTCACCCCAAATGTCAGTTTTTTAAATTGCTATTTATAGACCATCATCTGCAAAAGCTGTAGTTTTTGATAACTTGGAAGCTGTACTAAGGGAATGCAGCATTGGGAAGGAAATAATTTTAATGGGGGATTTTAATGTTAATTGGAAAGACAAATTAAGTAAGAGGACGTTACATAGGAGCTCTAATAAATTTGATATGGAACAACTAATAAAGGGTCCTACTAGAATAACTTCATCGTCAAAAACTCAAATTGATTTGATTTTTAGTAATAAGCATGAAAGAGTGATAAAATCTTTTAATATGGTTACAGGTTTGTCTGACCATAACTTGACGCTTATAGTTAGAAAGCTCACTAAAGCCCGATTCCACCTGAAATCTAATGTCAAGTCCTTCCAATTAAGAATACCAAAGAGTGTTATAGACGAATATGACAAGGCAATTAAAAATATTAGCTGGGACCAAGTAATAACTGGTTTAGATGTGGATACTGACACACATGTTGTCATGTCAACAATTCAAAACATAACAAAACAATTCCTTAGAAAAAGTAAAACTAAAGATAACAAGAGATATACTCTCCCCTGGATTAATAGTGACATAAGGAAATTAATGAAGGCGAGAGATAGTGCCTTGCGGACTTATCTTAAGTCCAAATCACTGACTGATAAATACATATTTGCTTCTTTAAGAAATAGGGTAACTAAGTATCAGAACAGCTAAGTCTGATTTTTTTCATAAATCTTATGCATGATACTAAAGGAAATCATAAACAAATCTGGAATTGTCTTCAGAAATTAACAGGAAAATACAATAGTAACACTGAAAAGCAACTAGAGATTAATAATAATGGTACTCTGTGTTCAGGAGCAGTAGAAATAGCAACACTCTTTAACACATATTTTGTAAATTCTGTAAAGATGATTACAAGTAATTCTTTAAAGGACTACCCTGTTCCTTTAATGACTGGTGATGATTCACAACCAGTATTTTCTTTGACAGAGGTTTCTGAATCAAAAGTTAATAACTCTGTCAAAAATTCTAAATCAAAAGATATATTTGGATTAGACTCCTTGTTTTTAAAGAAACATGCTGCTTCCCTCACTGGTTCAATCACTATGTTAATTAATGCCTCTTTTAAGGAAGGGAAATTTCCAAAGGAGTGGAAGTCTGCCATTGTTGTGCCAATCCATAAATCAGGAAATATAACTGATACAGGCCAATCAGTATTTTACCTGTCATGTCTAAGATCTCTGAAAAATGTGTGGCCGAACAACTGACCCATCATCTTAACAACACCCCTTTCTCATTACATCCCAGGCAATTTGGATTTCAAGCAAATCACTCCACAGAGACAGCAAACTGCTTCTTTGTGGAAAATATCAAACTACAATTGGATAAAGGTGGTGTTGTTGGAGCTGTTTTTCTGGATCTTAAAAAGGCATTTGATACTGTGAATCATAATGTACTCATTCACAAGCTTACCTGTTTTAAGTTCTCTTCCAGTGCAACAAACTGGATGAGATCCTATCTATCGGATAGGGTTCAGTGTGTGAGGGTGAGTGGTGAAACATCACCACCCTTAAGCAATGAAATGGGTGTACCCCAGGAATCGGTCCTGGGACCAGTTTTATTCAGTTTGTATATAAAAGACCTACCATCAGCATGCAAAGGGTGTGAAGTACAGATGTATGCTGATGATACAGTCATCTATGTCCATGCAAAAACTAAAGCACAAGCAGCTGCTAAACTTAGTGAAACAATGGTGCAGGTGCAAAAATGGCTTACTGACTCTCACTTGTACCTAAATGTAAAGAAAACAGTCTGCATGTTTTTTAGTAAGACAAACACTGCATCAGACTGTGATCCTAAAGTCCAGATGTCTGGAGAGATCATCCAAACAGTCTCTCATTTTAAATATCTAGGTATTATCCTAGATTCAAACTTATCTTTTAAAAACCAAGTAAAAAAGGTAATACAGATAACTAAGTACAATTTGTTAAATTTTAGATATTTTAGAAACTGTCTGACAACACGTGTTGCAAAGTTTTTTATGAATGCAATGATCATGCCTCATTTAACTTGTATGACAAGTTGGACCCAGGCCACGAGCACAATACTGAAGCTTATCCTATCACTGTATAAGCAAGCTCTCAAAGTGCTAGATAGAAAGTCCAAGCTCTATCATCACTGTAATATACTTGATAAACATAACATCCTTAGCTGGGACAACTTAAACACACTGATGCCTGCTTAATTTTTAAAACCATAAATTGTAAGGCACCACCACTACTTTGTGCCTTTATAAAGCAGAAAGATTCTAACAGTAAAGCTACAAGGTCTGCCCTAAGAGGCGACTCCCTCATAGGTACAGTGCCTAGTTGACTGTGCTTTTCTGTGAGAGCGTCTAACTTATGGAATACATTACCAACTGACATAAGAAACTGCAACTCTTATAGTACATTTAGTCACCACCTGAAGGAATGGCTTCTGAGCAAATATGTGAACATTATTAACTACACTTCCACCACAGACACTGGCGTTCCCTTGATTTCAATCAAATGATGTCTGTTGCCAGAGTGTATGATAGTGAGTGACGTTTTTTGTCCTGTCTATAAGGTGTTGTTGTCTCTGGCATTGTTTGTGGTATGATGTATGATGTTGTCTCCTGTTCTGTCTATTTTGTTGTCTACTGTCTTAGTGGTTGTATTTGTAAGACTGATTCAGTTTGTAGTGATGTGAGCGTCTTGATGGTTTGATGTGTAAACACTCTTCTGTTCTGTTATTGTTTGTTTGTTCTGTGTAGCAGTTCATGTAGGTGGGTGGAGCACAGAAGGACGGCAGGACAGAACTGCTTTCACAAAACTTTTATTTAGCTTTTCAGCTTTTATCTCTCTTCCCACACACTCAGACACACGCACACACATGAGCCGTCTGGTTGTGGAGAGAGCTCCCTCTGCTCTCGCTCTCTCTCCTTAAATAGGGCGCGGTCACTGGGAAGACACACAAACATTAATTAACGACAGGTGTAGTGATTCTGCCACTTACCTTCCCTGACTCCGCCCTCCTGTGACTTCCTGTCACAGACCGATGCTAGACCACGCCCCCGCTGCCACATACCCCCACCACCCGACTCAGGCCGGGCAGCTGTCCGGCCCGCAGCCGACTCCCCCCCCCCCCCCCCCCTTGACGGGAGAGGAAGTCTGCCACGACCATCTGCGCCCCCGGACTGTGGATCACCTTGAAGTTAAAGGGTTGGAGTGCCAGATACCAACGGGTGATCCGTGCGTTGGCATCCTTCATCACTGGAGGGGCGCGTGGTCCGAACAGAGGGTGAAAGGGCGTCCTAGCAGGTAGTACCGGAGGGCGAGGACCGTCCACTTGATCGCCAGGCACTCCTTCTCGATGGTACTGTAGCGCCCCTCACGCACCGACAGCTTCCGACTAATGTATAAGACTGGGCGATCTTCCCCCTCCACCCGCTGGGACAAAACGGCCCCCAGCCCTCTGTCCAATGCATCCGTCTGCAACATAAAGGGGAGAGAAAAGTCAGGGGAGTGTAAAAGTGGCCCCCCACACAGTGCAGCCTTTACCTTAGAAAAAGCCCGCTGGCATTGCTCCGTCCACTGGACCGGATCTGGTGCCCCCTTTTTAGTCAGATCAGTCAGCGGGCTGGTGACGTCCGAATAATTAGGTATAAACCTACGATAATAGCCAGCCAGCCCCAGGAACTGTCTCACCCCCTTTTTGGTCTTGGGCCTCGGGCAGGCCGCAATCGCTGCGGTCTTGTTAATCTGGGGACGCACCTGCCCATTGCCCAAGTGGAAGCCCAGATACCGTACTTCCATCTGCCCAATCGCACACTTCTTCGGGTTGGCTGTGAGACCCGCCCACCTCAGCGACCTAAGGACAGCCCTCAGGTGTTGTAGGTGCCGTGGCCAGTCATTACTATAAATAATGATATCGTCTAGGTACGCGGCCGCATAGGTGGCGTGGGGGCGGAGGACCCTGTCCATCAGCCGCTGAAACGTAGCGGGCACCCCAAACAGCCCAAAAGGAAGTGTGATGAATTGGTGTAAGCCGAACGGTGTGGAAAAGGCCGTTTTTTCCCAGGATAATGGAGTCAAGGGGATCTGCCAATAACCCTTTGTTAAATCCAGTGTCGAGTAAAAACGAGCCGTGCCTAGCCGATCAAGCAACTCATCAATACGAGGCATTGGGTATGCATCGAATTTAGACACCGCGTTGACTTTTCTATAGTCTACACAGAACCGGACCGACCCGTCGGCCTTGGGTACCAAGAACACCGGGCTGCTCCAGTCGCTGTGGGACTCCTCGACGATGCCCATTTTGAGCATGGCCTCGAGTTCTTCCCGAACCACCTTTTTCTTGCGTTCGGGTAACCTGTAAGGGCGGCTACGCACTACTACCCCCGGGGGCATCTCAATGTGGTGCTCTATGAGGTTAGTGCAGCCGGGCAGGGGCGAGAACATGTCCGAAAACTCGGTCTGCAACTGGGCAACCTCCGCGAGTTGGGTCAGGGAGAGGTGGTCTCCACAGGGGACCGGAGAGGGACGTGATGCTAATGTTCCTTTTTGAACCTCCGGCCCCAGCTCCGCCTTCTCCGGAACCACCGACACCAACGCCACGGGGACCTCCTCGTTCCAGAGTTTGAGTAGGTTGAGGTGGTAAATCTGTAGCGCCCCACCCCTGTCCGTTCGCTTCACCTCATAGTCGACGTCCCCGACCCGCCGTGTGACCTCAAAGGGTCCTTGCCACTTGGCGACTAATTTAGAGCTCGATGTGGGCAACAGTACGAGTACTTTCTCTCCCGGTGCGAACTCTCTAAGGCGCGTACCCTTGTCGTACAGGCGGGTTTGCTGTTCTTGGGCCTGCTGCAAATTCTCCTGGGTTAGGTGTGTGTGTGGAGTTTTGCGCGCAGGTCAATAACGTATTGAATTTCATTTTTGCTTGGTGAAGGTCCCTCCTCCCAATTTTCTCGCAGCACATCTAAAATGCTGCGTGGCTTACCCCCATATAATAATTCAAATGGGGAGAACCCTGTGGAGGCTTGGGGGACCTCTCGCACTGCAAAGAGCAAGGGTTCGAGCCATTTATCCCAGTTACGTGCGTCCTCACTTACAAATTTGTTAATTATGTTTTTAAGGGTGCGATTAAACCGTTCCACTAAACCGTCCGTTTGTGGGTGATACACGCTGGTGCGGATCGGCTTAATACCTAATAACCCATACAGTTCGTTCAGTGTTCGTGACATAAACGCGGTGCCTTGATCAGTCAGAATCTCTTTCGGGATTCCAACTCGGGAGATGACGCGGAATAGTGCCTCTGCAATACTGCGTGCTGAGATATTGTGAAGAGGCACTGCTTCCAGGTATCGTGTTGCATAGTCCACTAGAACTAATATAAAGCGGTACCCTCGTGTTGACCGATCTAATGGCCCGACGAGATCCATCCCAATTCTTTCGAACGGGGTCTCGATTAACGGTAGAGGGCGCAAAGGCGCTTTTGGAATGGCCGCTGGATTTACTAACTGGCATTCGCGGCACGCCGTACACCACCTATGGACATCGCCGCGAATCCCCGGCCAATAGAATCGGGCCATTATTCGGGCTAGTGTTTTATCCTGCCCTAAGTGTCCAGCCATGGGATTAAAGTGAGCCGCCTGGAATACCAATTCCCGGCGGCTCTTCGGAATTAAAAGCTGCGTGACTTGCTCTTTAGTTTGAGTGTCCTGCGTCACTCGGTATAATCTATCCTTCATAATCGTGAAGTAGGGGAAGGACGGGGTGGCGTTCGGCTGGAGCGTTTGACCATCGATTACTCTCACTTGGTCAAACGCATGTCACAGAGTCTCGTCTCATGACTGCTCTAATGGGAAATCCGCGAGGGATTCCCCAATAGAGAGAGGAGGAGCCGGCGGCTCCTCACTCTGACGCGGAGATGACGTAGACAGCTCTGTGACAGCTGCTCCCGCCAAAGCGACACCGGGACCTCCCTCTGTCAAATGGCAGGACCCACTCTTTACTAAGTGTGTCATTAAATCCCGAAATCCCGGCCAATCAGTCCCCAAAATTAAAGAGTGGGTAAGGCAAGGATTAACCGCCGCCTTCACTATAAATTTTTCCCCTCGGAAAAAAATGTGGACTGACACCAAAGGGTAGTTGTGAACATCCCCGTGCACACACAACACCTTCACCAATTGTGCTCTCCCCAATGCTTCGTCTTGCACCAGGCTTTGGTGGATTGAGGTCTGATTACAGCCAGAATCCACCAACACCTGATATGTATCCCCTTGGATACTCAGCGGTATGCGATACACTCCGGCCCGATCGAGGGTGGCTCCTGGCACATTGGGGATCCGAACCACCGCGCCCACCTCCATTACCGAGCACTGCTGTTGGAGGTGGCCCGGTTCCCCGCAGTGCCAGCAAACCGGCCCGGGCTTCCTCTCTGCACTAGTGCTCTGGGGCTCACTCACCTGAGAGGGGGGAGAGACAGACACAGAAGGGAGACACGGAAGGGCACCGCGGGTGCGGCAGGCCGGCTGAGGTGGCGCCGGCCCCCACCTCCGCGGTGGGGGAATGGGGTGAGGAGAAGACACAGGAGGAGGAGAGAGAGAGAGAGAGAGAGGAGAGAAGAGAAGAGGTCATCTGCTGTCCTGCTGTCGGGACAGCCGCCAGATGATCCTCCGCCAGCTCGATTGCCTGATCCAGCGACGCCGGGCGGTGGCACTGGACCCACTCTGTGGTTCCCGCTGGTAAACGCGTGACAAACTGTTCCAGTACCACCTGGTTGATGAGTCCCTCGGCGTCACAGCTGTCGGCCCTCAACCACCGCCAGCAGGCGTCCCGGAGTTGCTGGCCAAACGCGAATGGCTGGCCGACTTCCTCCAAGCGCAGAGCGCAGAAACGCTGATGTTGTTGCTCCGGGGTGTGTCCCACCCGCTGGAGGACGGCCCAGCGAAGGTCCGCGTAGGCCAGCCGGCGGTCGGCTGGGAGCTGTAGCGTGGCCAGCTGCGCCTCTCCCGTTAGCAGGGGGAGGAGGCGTGCCACGTGCTGTTCCACCGGCCACCCCAAGGTCTCTGCTACCTGCTCAAAGAGCGTGAAGAATGCCTCGGGGTCGTCCTGCGGGCCCATCTTCGTGAGGGTGAGGGGGGAAGGGCCCGCGGCGGTGGAGATGGTGGACCCCGCCAACGCGAGGAGGTGCCGGAACGCCCGACGATCTTCCTGTTGCACCAGCACCAGGGCCTCGAACCGTTGTTCTTGCTCCTTTTGGAGGGCGAGCAGCACCTGGTGCTGGCTCTGTTGGGCCGTGGCAAGGGCGTGGATCAGGTCGGCAAAGGTGGAGGACTCCATGGGGCTGTTGTCTTCTGTGCTAAATCCCGGGTTTCAGCACCACTGTAGCAGTTCGTGTAGGTGGGTGGAGCACAGAAGGACGGCAGGATAGAACTGCTTTCACAAAACTCTTTTATTTAGCTTTTCAGCTTTTATCTCTCTTCCCACACACTCAGACACACGCACACACATGAGCCGTCTGGTTGTGGAGAGAGCTCCCTCTGCTCTCGCTCTCTCTCCTTAAATAGGGCGCGGTCACTGGGAAGACACACAAACACATTACTTAACGACAAGTGTAGTGATTCTGCCACTTACCTTCCCTGACTCTGCCCTCCTGTCACAGACCGATGCTAGACCACGCCCCAGCTGCCACATTCTGTTTCTGTTATGCATTTGTTTTTGTTTTTTTAGCAACCTGCCTTTTATAAAAGTTGGTCACATGGGTTTACACTGCAAAAAATTGAAAACTGAATTTGAGGAGAAAATTACTTAATACTAGTGAAATTATCTTGCTGCACTGACAGATTTTTACTTGATAAGACATCTTAGAATAAGTTGGTTGCAATCTAGAACTAAGTTTAATAATCTCAGAATATGTGTCTTGTATTCTTCTAATAGGAAATGTTAGATAGTTTCAACAATTTTCAAGATATTTTCACTTGCTAAGATATCATTTTTTACAGTGTACAAACATCATGCCTAAGGACTGCAGTTGAAAATTAGCCTGTTGGCTAACACTGGCACACTTACAGTTCTGTTGATTAATGTGCAATGTCCTTTTAAATAAATAAATGCAAAATGAAAATGAAATGTATGTGCAGGGGAGAATGGGGATGCAAACAGGAAGCATAGCCAAAGCAGTAAACAAACTTGTAGTCAATAAACAGGCAGGAGTCAGTCGATTGGCAAACAGAACAATAGAGAATAGACAAAAGGGTAATACGGGAAAACATAGCAAAGGTTCAGTAATGAGAAGCATGCAGACAAAAAAGGCTTGGTATGACTGGTTAAACACAGGATGATATTTCGCATCCCCAAGGAGCTTCCTCTGGGAGCTATAACTTTCTTGGGACATCCTCTCCCCCTTGGTGCAGGCTTGTCAGGGTGCTGAGTGTGGAATTCCTGTTTCAATAGAGGATCTATCTTAGAGGCTACCCAGCTCCGTTCCTCAGGTCCATAGCCTTCCCATTCTACCAGGTACCCAATTTGTCCTCTTCTCCTTCTTGAGTCCAGGATTTTGTTTACCTGGTAAATGGGTTCTCCCTCAAGATTCAGGGACGACACCCACACTCTGTCGCCAGGTGAGAATTCTAAGTTTTTGCCTCGGTGCTTATCAGCATACTCTTTGTACTTGGCGTTCACTGACTCAATTCTTTGGTTAACCTCCTCCCATATCGCTTGGCTTCTGGAAAACCAGTCCTCCACCACCTGTACCTGTGCTGGTTGGTCATCCCATGGGAACAAGGGAGGTTGGTAGCAGAGTATGGACTGGAAAGGTGTTAATTGTGTTGCTGAGTGCTTCAGTGTGCATACTCGGCCCATGGGATGTAACGCAACCAGTCACTTTGATTGCGCATACAGAAGATTCTTAAGAAGCAGCCAATCTCCTGGTCAGCCTGTTCCACCTGGCTGTTGGACTGTGGATGATAACCTGATGTGAGACTTACTGAGACTCCTAGACATTCCAGAAAACAAGTCCATAACCGTGATATGAACTGTGGGCCACGGTCGCTGACAATATCCTCAGGGATACCAAAGTATCTGAAGATGTACTAGAACAGAAGTTCTGCTGTCTGAAATGCAGTGGGGATGCCAGGTAATGGAATCAGTCTCAGCACCTTCAAAAATCAATCCACAGTCACCATGATAGTAGTGTTGCCTTGAGAAGGTGGTCCATGATAAAGTCAATGGCCAGGTGGGACCATTGTTGCCGAGGTACAGGGAGGGGATACAGCTTACCAGAGGGAACCTTTGCTTGAGCACAATCAGAGCAGGAGGAGATGAAATGGTTGATCTCTGTCTGCATGTTTTCCCACCAGTACTTACTTCTTAGCATGAGATATGTCCTCTGACTACTGGGGTGACCTGTGGTGGGAGATACATGAGCCCATGTGATGAGTTTGCCACGACGTGGTTTGGGTACTTATAGCAGTTCAGATGGACAGTCTTCAGGAAGCTTATGGGGTTGGGAGGCTCTAATCTCCTTGTCCAAATCCCAGGTGATAGTCTGGATGAAACACTCATGAAAGAACCGGGTGAGGTTCAGGGTTACAAGGTGCAGGGTTGAAGGCTCGGAACAGAGCATCAGCTTTTGTGTTCTTGGACCCAGGACGAAAGGAGATTGTGAAGTTAAAATGGGTAAAGAAGAGAGCCCATCGGGCCTGACATGGGTTCAGTCTCTTTGCTTTCTTGAGATATTCTAAGTTCTTGTGGTCAGTCAGTATTATGAAAGGGTGTGTGGCTTCCTCTAGCCAATGTCTCCATTCTTTGAGAGCAAGCTTGATAGCTAAAAGTTCACAATTGCCAACGTCATAATTCCTCTCAGCAGATGATAGCTTTTTAGAAAAGAAGGCCACCAGATTTGACAAAGAAGCCTTGGTTTCTCGTCGAAGCACTGAGACAACACCCCTTCCACTCCAGTCTCTGAGGCATCAACCTCAACAGCGAAGGGTTCAGTTGGGTCTGGATGCTGTAGGATAGGGCAGAAGTGAATGCAGCCTTAAGTTGGTTAAAAGCCTCTTCAGCTGCCGGGTTCCAGAGGAGGCATTTTGGCCCTTTCTTTAGCAAGGTGGTTAAGGGAGCTGTGATGGTGCTGAAGCCTCGAATGAAGCGTCGGTAGAAATTAACGAAACCTAGAAAATGTTGAAGTTCCTTTACAGACGTGGCACAGACCATGACATGATGGCAGATACCTTGGAGGAATCCATGCTGACTCCATCTGCACTGATAATATACCCCAAGAATGAAATCTGGCATAGCTGAAACTCACACTTCTCAGCCTTTATGCAGAAATGATTCTTGAGCAAATGCTTTAGGACTGACCTGACATGTTCAAGGTGACTTGCTTCAATCTGAGGAGAAGATCAGGATGTTGTCGATGTAAGCTATGATGAACTTCCCCAGCATGTCCTGGAGCATGTCGTTTATGAGGCACTGGAAAACGCTTGGCACAGAAGATAGTCCATAAGGCATGACCCAGTACTCAAAGTGGTCGGCAGTGGTGCTGAAAGCTGTTTTCCATTTGTTGCCTTCTTGGATTCTAATGAAGTTGTAAGTGCTGCGAAGGTCAAGCTTACTGAACACCTTAGCAGATCGGAGTTGTTCTAGAGCAAAGGGGACCAGTGAAAGTAGGTATGGGTATTTCACAGATACTTTTAATCCTCTATAATCAATGCACAATCGAAGGCCCCCCGTTTCTTCTCCACAAAGAAGAACCCAGTGGAAGCAGGTGACTTGGAGGGATGAATGTAACGTTGCTTGAGTGCCTCCTGAATATACTCCTCCACTGCAGCCTGTTCTTTCTGGGAGAGTGGATAGATGCGGCTGCGTGGATGTGAAATGCCTGGGAGGAGATCAATGGTGCAGTCATAAGGGCAATGTGGTGGTAGGCCACAAGCCTTACCCTTACTAAAGACCTCTTTCAGGTCTGAATAGCACTCTGGTACATTGTCCAAAGAATCAGGTTGAGGACTTTTGACAGATGTGGAAGAGATGCATAACTGAGGGTGCAGCAAACAGTTCTGAAAGCAATTGGGGGACCATTGGAGGATCTCCTTGTTCTGCCAGGATATCAAAGGATCGTGGTGCTGTAACCATGGGTAACCCAAGATGATGTCGTGGTTAGCTGTAGAAGTCACAAAAAGAGATATGAGTTCAGAATGGAAAGCTCCTACTTGAATGTGAACAAGAGTGGTTCTGATTGTGATGAGGCCATTTCCTATGGGTCCTCTGTCGATGGTCCTGATGCTGAGTGGACTCTACAATGGGGTTGTGGACAGGTTGAACTCCTGGATGATTGAACTGTCGATTAAGTTACCTTCTGTCCCTGAGTCAACAAATGCAGATAATACATGGGTTGAAGCTGGCAGTTTCAACAATACAGGCACATTAAATAATTGTGAGTTAAAGTTCTTCTGTGGACTCACTGCATCCGGAACAGGCTCATGATGGAGGTTCCAAGTGGGATGGACAGGACACTGTGTTGTCTGATGGTTGGAACTCCTGCAAGAGAGACAAAGCCCCTCGCATCGTCGTCTCTCTCATTCTGTGAATGTCTCAATCTAGTCTGGGAAACTGCCATGGGTGTGGAGGCGTCAGCTAACTGAGTTGGTTTGGATCCCTCCTTGAGAGAGGGTTGGCTCACAAGTCGACGGTCCAGTCAAATAGCGAGGTCTATGAGGGAATCCAGGGTGAGATGTTCATCTATACACGCAAGTTCACTCAGGATTTCGGGACAAAGACCTTGGCAAAACCTTGCTTCGTTCCATCCACTAGCAAGAGTTCAGAAATCCAGCGCATATTCGGCTACTCCTCTTGCCGCTTGTGTGATGGTGAGTAAATTCTTGCCGACTTCTATCCCTTCAGGCTCCTGATCAAACACTCGCTTGAATAGTTCGAGAAAACAAGGAAGAATGCTCCTCTCCACTTTTCCACACTGCGCTAGCCCACCGTAGCGCCTTACCAATGAGAAAGGTGACAAACTTAGCAATCTTGCATTCATCAGAGAGATTGGGCATGGCAGTGAAGTACATGGAGCATTGAAGCAGAAACCCCTTACAGTTGAGGGTGTCACCAGCATATTTCTCAGACACTGGGAGAAGTTGCACGGGAGTTGAGGAAGACTCAGAGTGTGTTAGGAGGGCCTGTGACATTCCAGCAGTTAGCTGAGCCATTTTGGTGTTAAGGTCGGTGAGCATCTGCTGGTGTTCTCCTAAGAGGTGTCCCTGAGCATTTAACGCTGTTTGCTTTGCCTCCGCTACATCCATTTCAAGGCGAAGTATCCTGTCAGAATGCTGGCACTCACAGATGTACAATGCCTTGCAAAAGTATTCATCCCCTTGGTGTCCTGTTTTGTTGCATTACAAGCTGGAATTAAAATGGATTTTTTGGGTGTTAGCACCATTTGATTTGCACAACATGCCTACCACTTTAAAGGTGCACATTGTTTTTTATTGTGACACAAACAATAATTAAGATGAAAAAACAGAAATCTGGAGTGTGCATAGGTATTCACCCCACAAAGTCAATACTTTGTAGAGCTACCTTTTGCTGCAATTACAGCTGCAAGTCTCTTGGGATATGTCCCTATTAGCTTAGCACATCTAGCCACTGGGATTTTTGCCCATTCCTCAAGGCAAAACTGCTCCAACTCCTTCAAGTTAGATGGTGTACAGCAATCTTCAAGTTATGCCACAGATTCTCAATTGGATTAAGGTCTGGGCTTTGATTAGGCCATTCCAAGACATTTAAATGTTTCCCTTTAAACCACTCCAGTGTAGCTTTAGCAGTATGTTTAGGGTCATTGTTCTGCTGGACCGTGAACCTTCATTCCAGTCTGAAACCTCTGGCTGACTCAAACAGGTTTTCCTCCAGAATTGCCCTGTATTTAGTGCCATCCATCTTTCCTTCAGTCCTGACTAGCTTTCCTGTCCCTGCAGATGAAAAACATCCCTACATCATGATGCTGCCACCACCATGCTTCATTGTAGAGATGGTGTTCTCAGGGTGTTGGGTTTGCGCCACACATGGCATTTCCCATGATGGCCAAAAAGTTAAATTTTTGTCTCATTTGACCAGAGAATCTTCTTCCATGTGTTTGGGGAGTTAGTGGGGCAGCATAGCTAACCTATTGTGCATTTTGTGATACAAGCACCAAATTTGGCACAAATGTACATTGACATATGGCGAACATTTTCAGATATTGAGCCACTTGGAATTCTCTCTTCATGTCCGCCATATTGGAATTCAAAATGGCCGCCATTTGAAATCTACATTTGCGCTTATCTGACCTAAACTTCACTTCCCTGTTGTTTCCATTCTGTGGACTGTTACATGAAGAATAGATATTTTTATATTCCAATTAAATTTAAGGTAATACTAGCACTGTGTTTGCCATCCAGACTGGTCCTATTGCAAGAGGATAGTGATGACCACATCAGTGGATTTTATACTTTTCCTCATTAAATAATATTTGGTGCAGGTGATGACCTAATCAATACCTCATTAAGTAAAATGAGATGTGTTGGAATCCCAGCACAGACACTGGAATGAAATGGCTGCCGTACACAGAGATGCTGATTTAAGAAAAGATTTAAGTGGTCTCTTATTTCTTTTTTTTTCCAGAGCTGTATGTCATGTCTCTACACAAAATAGCCCATATTATTGAGAAATGGATTGATCAGTATAGTTTGCAAAATTATTTACAAATAAAAAAATTAATTTGTCAACTATTCACCCTCCATTGGTGTAAAACCCCTAAATTAGTTATGGTTAAATCAGCTGAAAGTTTCCAGAAACTATGAGGTGATTTCCATTCTAAAGACAGTGATTTGATTGTAGAAAGCTCCAGGGTTTATTAGAGAGCATACTTAAGCAAACAGCATCATGAAAACCAATAACCTATGAAAACACATGCAGGACAAGGTTCTGAAAAAGTGTCAATTAGGGTTTGGTTATTAAAAAAAATATCCCAAACTTGAAGCACCCACAGAGCAATATTAAATCCATCATTTTAAAAAAAGGAAAGAATTTGGTACAATCATGAGGAAGTCATCCACCAAAAGTCAGTGACTGAGTAAGTAACCAAGAGGCAGAGGACGGAATAGATGCTCATTCTTGTTCATCAGCATGATCTAGTTGTTCCAGTTAAACTTTCAGGAACACACACCTTCTCCTGCTTGACAATGCAGTCACCTTCACCCTTCCATCCATCCATCCATCCATCCATTATCTGTAGCCACTTATCCTCTCCAACAGGGTCACAGGCAAGCTGGAGCCTATCCCAGCTGACTACGGGCGAAAGGCGGGGTACACCCTGGACAAGTTGCCAGGTCATCACAGGGCTGACACATAGACACAGACAACCATTCACACTCACATTCACACCTACGGTCAATTTAGAGTCACCAGTTAGCCTAACCTGCATGCCTTTGGACTGTGGGGGAAACTGGAGCACCCGGAGGAAACCCATGTAGACATGAGGAGAACATGCAAACTCCACACAGAAAGGCCCTCGTCGGCCGCTGGGCTCGAACCCAGGACCTTCTTGCTGTGAGGCGACAGTGCTAACCACTACACCACCGTGCTGCCCGTCACCTTCACCTACTTTAGGATAATTAGCCTATTGCTTAACTGTTGGAACTCCTTCGGGTTCCATATCAAACCTAGAACAACACAGAATCTAATCAATAACTCAAACTTGTCAAAACAATTTTTACTTCACAGACTTTGAGTAAAATGTTGTCTTGTCAAAAATACATGATGATGAATATTCATCTCTCATGAATTAAGTGGAGTACTGTAATAAAGTATGTCATTTTGAAAAATGGATACCAGCAAATATTGTCATGTACTATAAAAATATTTGACCCAGAGGTAATCGCACATGTAGAATTCAAGTGGCGGCCATTTTGAAATCCAATATGTTGGCTAATTTATAAAGATACACAATGCAGATTGTAACCATCGGATTCCTTTCCTCCCAAAACATACATTTGGACACCAGAATCGAGTCAATAGCAGCATTAGACCCAAAGATAATCGAAAATGTAGATTTCAAACAACGGCCATTTTGAAATCCAATATGGCGGCTCATTGGTACAAAATATGCAATGCAGATTGTTACCATTGGATTCCTTGCCCCCCAAAACATACATTTAGACACCAGAATCGAGTCAATAGCAGCATTAGACCCAAAGATAATCGAAAATGTAGATTTCAAATGGCGGCCATTTTGAATTCCAATATGGCGGACATGAAGGGAGAATTCCGAGTGGCTCAATATCTGAAAATGTTCGCCATATATCAATGTACATTTGTGCCAAATTTGATGCTTGTATCACAAAATGCACAATCCTTTTGAATATTCGAGCTAAACCGCCCCACTAAGTCTGCCACATGCTGTTGGGCAAACTCCAAACATGTTTTCTTAAGCAATGACTTTTTTCTGGCCACTCTTCCATAAAGCCCTGCTCTGTGGAATGTATGGCTTAAAGTGGTCCTATGGACGGATACTCCCATCTCCGCTGTGGATCTTTGCAACTCCTTCAATGTTATCTTTGGTGTCTTTGTTGCATCTCTGATTAATGCCCTCCTTGTCTGGTCTGTGAGTTTTGGTGGACGGCCTTCTCTTGTCAGGTTTGTAGTGGTGCCATATTCTTTCCATTTTGCTATAATGGATTTAATGGTGCTCCCTGGGATATTCAAAGTTTGGGATATTTTTTATGGCCCAACCCTGATCTATACTTCTCAACAACTTTGTCTCTGACCTGTTTGGAGTGCACCTTGGTTTTCATGTTGCTTGCTTAGTAGTGTTGCAGAGTCAGGGTCCTTCCAGAACAGGTTGATTTATACAGACATCATGTGACAGGTCATGTGACACTTTGATTGCACACAGGTGGATCTTAATCAACTAATTATGTGACTTATGAAGTGAATTGTTTTGGACCAGCTCTTATTTAGGGGTTTCATATGAAAGGGGGTGAATACTTATGCACACTCCAGATTTCTGTTTTTTCATCTTAATTATTGTTTGTGTCACAATAAAACAACAATGTGATATCTACCACAATATCAGTAGACATTTTATATTTTGGCTCCAGGAATGACATGCGACCTTTGACCTGAATTTTCATGTGGTTACAATGTTGATTGCGTGTTGACATTTATTGTAAGCTACAAAACTAGAAATTGATACAAACAACAACGAATGATTAACAAAACGTGGTCTACAAAAATACTTAGAAAGTGGGTAGAATGTGAAACAAACAGATTTTCTGACACAAGTTAAATATTATCACTTCATTTGTTTACAGACATTAGAATCATTTACGTAAGCACCGACATCCATATATTTATATAAAATATATTTTGTACTAAATAAGTCTATGTAAAACCAATTTTAAATAAAAACTATGTTTTGTTAACTTAATACCACATACCGATTTTTAAAAAAATAAATAATCATCTGGGTGTCGATTAGGGTGCATCAGTTGCCCCCTAAAAATGAAAAGTTCCTCCGATCATGATGCATTTTTGTTTTTATGTTCCTTTTGGTAAGAAAACACACTGGGTGAAATCATGGGCGATCGCTCTAAGACAACGAGGGAGGCTCAGCCTCCTCTAAAAATGACGAACATCGTGTAGGATGAATTGTGCTAGGCTTATGTTATAGCTGACCTTATAACATTGCTATTTCAGATCCAGAATCATAGAAATATATGTGCTCAACCCAACTACAGTGCGAAATCATTCCGTTATAACTTTCCCCAGTTCGCCTAATGTGTGCGTGAGTTTTTCCCCCTCGTGACAGTGTGATGCAGCCCAGCCTCAGTGCACTTCAATGGCATTTGGGAGCTATGCACTTTTCAATCTCAAAATGCAAGACGATTATTGGACAAATACTGCGAAAACGCCCGCCCACGGAGTCCCACGGACTCCCAGCCTCAGTGGACTTCAATGGCATTTGGGAGCTATGCGCTTTTCAATCTCAAAATGCAAGACGGTTATTGGACAAATACTGCGAAAACACCCGCCCACGGACTCCCAGCCTCACAGTGGGAGGGACATGACAAAGCTTTCCGTGAGGAGACTGGTGATTGGTGAAAGCGGCTGGATATTTTCTTTGATTGACAGCTCGTTTCAAATATAGACAGGCAGTGGTGAATTTCAGTTCAGTCCCATGCGGATTCGCAAGTGCTGTGGTGCATTGTAAGAGATCAGCTTACATTTCGATTTCATTCATTACATACGGTTTCTACCAGCATAAAGTGTAAATATAGTGTTGTCAAGTTTGCTATCTTAGTTCCAGAAATTTCGTTTATTTGAGTGACTGAACTTGAACTTGAGGGGGCTAGTCAGCTAGCAAGAAAGCTGCGCACAGATGCCAAGCATTGTTAATTTAATTTTGGCGAAGCCATTTGCCAGTCTTCCTTTCGAGGAAAAAATTAAAATTAAAGAGCAGGGTAGACCAATGCCTCAAATTGACTTGGTGAAAAAGGTAGGGAATAATACTCATTCCTTTCAGCTCTCCTGGTATGAGAAAGTGAATTGGCTAACAGCAAGTGACCCACATCAACAACAGTAAATAGGCTACTTTAGTAATATGTCATGGATGGACCAAAAATATAGAATCTATTTAAAATGTTTATGCTGAGTATATTATATTGGAATATATATTTTTCTGGATATGAATTGAACACAGCTACAACTTGGAAAACATTTTTAAACAAAAACACAGCTGAGAACATTTCACACTACAGACCTGGATTAAAAGTGAAGGGTTATCAAAATTGTCAATAAAACATTTCTCAGTCAAAATAAGTAAAATATAGGGAAAGTGTCATTGAATGAAATGTGTGGCACCCAGCTCTATGTTTGGCTCCCCAAGGTCAGTGCTTGTGCCTATTCCAGAACACTCTGCTGTTACTGCTGAGGTTCCTGACAAAGAGCTGCTTTCAATAATGATCAATTTTTAAACAACATGCCACAATTTTAAAATATAAAATGTTAAAATATTACCCCCCCCCCCCCCCCCCAACACCACCATCATGTATATTGGACAGTAGGCTAATGGGCCAAAAGAACCTGTTATTTCACAGTTTGTGACCCTACCAACAATCAGCCAGATCAGAGGCAAGAGTATGGGCAAAATTAATGTGTTTTTTCTTTTTTCTTTTAAAATCTGGAAATATCGTAACCAACCAGCCTCCCCTGTTTGAAAGACTACCAGCCACCATTGGGTGAAATATTTTGACAAAATTCAAAAGTTTAATGGTGGCACCAGGAGCTCAAAGTTATGGAAAAAGCTGCTATTTTATGACTTTTATGACAAAATTTCAATCACTTTTTATGAAACATTATGGCACCTTATAGAGTATACCAAATATCTTAGATACACATTTTTAGTACATTTGCAAGGGCTTGAGAAGCATTAATGTGATTCATAATACATTTGTATTGTTTAAAAGTAGTTGAACAATGATTCAATGAACAGCTAAAACTCAAACTGTGCTTGATAATATATTTATATTATCAAGCACAGTTTGAGTTTTAGCTGTTCATTGAATCGTTCAACTACTTTTAAACAATACATTTGTATTGTTTAAAAGTAGTGTATTATGAATCACATTAATGCTTCTCAATCCCTTACAAAGGTTCTTAACATGATCTCTGGGTCACAAGAAATCAATAAATGGAGTCCAACATTGTGATTCAAACCTTACGCGAAAACATAAAATAAGCGTTTTTTGGCAAAAAATGAACCTCATGGTGCCACCATTAGACTTTTGAATATGGTCAAAAATTTTTACAGGATGTCTTTATTGGTGAAAAGCAACACCCAAACAAAAATGCATCAGGTTTTATGAAAGTGAGGGCAACTGATTCACCCTATAGTGTCGATAATTATGGAATGGTGTCGATAACTGTGGACAAAGGCGTCATGGAACGGTGTCACGTGATCTGATACACTAAGTAGACTAACCATCAGCTCATTTTTTTCCCAGTAGAAGTTTGAGTAACTATTCATGCACGATTTACATATTGAAAGTCTTTTCTATTTTTTGCAATGGCCAAAAGATCGTTATGGTGTCGATAATTGTAGCCGCCGCTCTATTGCATCTTTAAATAAAATCCTCAGACTATAATAATAATAATAATAATAATAATAATAATAATAAACGTTTGTGCTTAAAGTTCGGCGTTGAACTGGTGCCATGGCAACCCGTTGGCCGTCCACCATCCACAAGAGCGCAAGATGACGTCAGGTTGTCGGTGGTGACGGAGACGCGGGTGAGATATACAGCGCGTGCTCCAGATATCTGTACTGCGGTGACGGAGCCCCTTTAGCACCATGACTGACGTTCTGTGGATTACCTTCTCTGGATTATAACAGACGAAAGGAAAAGGAAGGGGACCATGGCGGAGAGGTAAATAAATAGCTAATGTCGCATTCTGCACGCGCACATGCAGGTTATGACAGGCATTAAGAAGGCGAGGATAAGGACTGCTGATGTTTATCGTTGTCTAGCAGTGTCATATTCATCCATCCATCCTTCCTTCCATCCATCTTCATCCTAGTGAGGGTCGGGAATAGCCTACACCCTGGATGAGACGCCTCTCCACCGCACCGCAGCAGTGTCATCCTTATCTTATCAGAGGGCAGTAATGAAGTTAACGTGGTGGGTGGGGATCAGGCTATATCGCACCGCGCATCACGCATCGTGCGTTATAAACATTATGATGATGCTCTCTCTCTCTCTCTCTCTCTCTCTCTCTCTCTCTCTCTCTCCATCCTCCACACCCATAACCACAGCTCAAGGATATCCGGACATGAGCTTCATTGTTCATTGGATAATAATAATAATGATGATAATCATAATAATAATGATGATGATGATGATGATCAAAACGTGGCGTCAGTTGAAGCGTTTGTGCGTTTTACAGACTCACAGGGCGCGCGCGCGCAGAGACAGGGACACAGACATGGACAGGGCAACAGCAGATTCAGCGCGAGCACGCGCTTTCTCAGTTGGAGATGGAGACAACCTGCGGCACCACACCATCATATCATCATAATATAATCAGCGTCTCCAGGAATTCTGTAATATTGAAAATGTTTTAAAGTGGTTGGACTGGTCAGTCACCAGTCAGCTGTCGTTTTTATCTATTCATCGTGATCATGTAGAGAGAATGTCAGCTGCATACTGTAGCATTAAATATGAGAGCTTCTCCTTCCTTCCTTCCTTGCGTTTATGTACTATGAATTACTCTTGCATGCTTGGCAGATAAAATACAATATATAGGCTTATGGAAGGCTCATATACAGCTCTGCAACACGTCAGTGGGTGGCTAACATCTGCTGAAGTTGAACAGACCTTGGGTGTGTGTATGGATTGAAGCAGCTGCATGGGTGGATCAGTTTCCACATATGTTGTATGTCACCATACCATACTATACCATACCATATAATACTGTACCAGACTGTACAATACTGTACCATATCATACTATACTGTATTGTACCATACCATATAATACTGTACCATACCATACCATACTAGACTATATCGTACCATACCGTATCATACTGTAACATACTTTATCATAACATAGCATACTATACTATACCATATCATACGGCACCATACCATACTGTACCACACCATTATCATACTGTAATACAGTACCGTACTGCACCATACCATATCATACTATACCATACTGTACTATACCATATTGTACCATACCATATCATACTGTAATACAGTCCCATACAATATCATAACGTTATACGATACCATACTTTACCATAGCATATCATATTGTACCATACCATATCATATTGTACTGTACCATACCATATCATACTGTACCGTATCATACCATACCATGTCATACTGTGCCATACCATACCATAAGGACTGAAGGAGGGTTTATTTTTCTCGCCACAATGTAGCCTTCCTGGGCCATATTGCAAAGCTAATATGACAGGATAGCTGGTTGTGGATGAGTGCTGCAGGCAGAGCCATAATGTGCAGCTAGATCTGTGGAATCACTTCTAGCTATGAACATTTGATCTGCTTCAAAGGAAAACTGACTACCTGCTATCACAGTAGAAAAAAATGGAGGTCTGTCTGGTTTATCAGTTCAGATATCAGTTTTGATTATAGCAATATTCAACACATTTATATTAAATACATTACACAAACCTGCACTATTAAAGAACAGGGTCCTGAAACACTCTACAGTGACATGTTATTTAAGCCTAAACATTAGAAAGAAATGACAGTTAGCCTAACACACTTTAACACTGAGCTCCCTGTAGGCTGGGGCTAATGAGTGGTTTGATAGACTTGCAGGTCAATGTGGATGAAATGTGTGTCAATCTACAGAGAGTGTAGATTCTGGAGTGTGGTTGAAAATCCCCCAGGTTCCTTGTCATGGGATATGGATGCTCAGGTTTGGTCCATGCTGTAAGGCATACAGGACCTTGTGTCAGAAGGAACCCCTTTGCTGGACCATGGGCCAACTTCTATTTGCAGTGCATAAAAATGCTGTACAGTTTATGAGGCATTATTACATATACTGCAAGTCAGGGGGTTTAAAAAGAAGTACCTCTCAGAAATGTTGCACTACATTGTTTAGTCAGTGATCCTTGGTTGACACAATAAAAAAAAAAAGTTTGCATCGTATGCAGTCAAAGTCTTCAGCTTTAATGACTAAGTTTTTTTTGCCGTGTTGTTTTTAGTCATCTAGTTCCATCTATTAAAGTGCATCAGCATAAACCTTTTAGGACACATTTTTTGAGGTTTGCCAGTCTTTCAACTTGGTATCTTTGGGATATATATATATATATATATATATATATATATATATATATATATATATATATATATATATATATATATATATATATGCTTTATCTACAAATACATTGAATTGTATAAAACTATTTGAATGACTATTTGTTTCAGTTAAGATGAGATTTCTGATTTGGTCCAACTTACAAAGCATCACTTTGTAAGTCAAGCCTATTTCACAAGCAGCTTCATTCCACTGAAGGCAACGTGATAAATAATAGGGGAAGTGGATAGTTTCAATGAGATTATACAGAATTGTCGACTAATATCTTTTGTCTACTAATATCTTTTGTTTTAGTATTAAGAAAGAAAAGGACTGTTTGACAATATTATTTAATATGGCATCAGCCCACTTCCTCCCATGTTTCTTTTGTCTTTTGTTGTAACAATAGATCAAACATAGTTTAATATTAAATCTGATCAGAATATTGCCGTTTTCAGAATAACATCTTTAGATTAATTAATATCTGCATATTCAATGTGACATTTCTTGTTAAATCTAATAGGTGTATGTGTAAATACAATAACACAAATACACTGTACAACTTGTCAACAATTAGTATTAGAAATGACTATCTTATTGCTCCAAAAAAGAATGTAAGTTGTGAAATAACTAATAATAACCTTAGCTATTACTGCATTTCTGCTTGCAGTCCTGTTTTAAGTCTGACACCATTTACATAGCTTAAGGCAATTTTTGACGACTGAAAGACAGGATAATTATAAAGAGTGATTTTGGTGACCTTCCAAAGCCTTGACTATTATTACAGATACAATTATGGAGTGTATTGGCTCAATTGTGTAGCAACATGTGATGACTGGTATGTATTGCTTACTATTAGTTAAGATAAATAATACTTAAATATTTCTAGAGCTGTACTTCCTTTTACATTGAGAAATGCCTATGTTTAAATAGGACGGGTAATCCATGTAGCTTTTTTCGATCCATATTTGTTTTGTGGGGAAAAATAGGAAAATGAAAAACGACTAGCTTTCTGAATTTGTTTTTTTCTCCCTATTTGCTATGAAGTTACAACACACACACACAAAATAGTTTTTACTTTAGCAGATGATTTCGATTCAGAACATGTATTAAAATATTGGCCTACATATTGAATTTTAGATTGCCATTTATTTTGACCTGGAAGAAAAGACAGGTGGAGGACAACTTCCTAAAATAAACACAATGATATTGTGGGTTCAACAAATTTACCTCACTTATTAACCTGACATTTCTAGAAGGTTGTCGTCCATTTGTCCTTTCCATGTCAAGGGTTTTTTTTGTTTTGTTTTTTTGCTTGTTTCACAAACCTGTTCATGGCCGAGCTTTTCTCTACACAGATTTAGTCCAGATTGGCAGATATATCAGTTATTCCATCATCTAACGTTGCCTTTTCCCCAATGTCTTTTAGCTTTGTTCCTCACATCTTCCTTGTTCAGTTCCTCATTTCTCTCCCTGTTGGTAGCCTTTACATATGTGGAGTTTAAAAAGGGTGCCTTTTTTAGATTTTCATTTTTTGTATTTCTCATATTCCCAATTAAGGATAGAAAATGAGAAATGGAAAATGAGAAATATCTGAGAGGATTTGAATGAATTTGTTTTGAATGGATGAAATATGGATTCTGGTTGTGTAGATTTCTGTTTTGCAGAACTTACTACAGCATATAATAAACCAGATCCGACAGACTCTATTTCGTCTTTATTACCAGGTAGATGCTCAATGCTAATTTCACAAGATGGTGTCTTGTACCATTGTATAGCTGAGTGTAGGAACTGGTAAGAATAGGATCTAGAGAGAAGATATGAAGTATAAGAGGAAAATATAACCTTAGAGCAGGTGATCATGCAGCGATGAAAACCTTGTGTTTTACATTCTCTACATTTGCAGTCCTGTCACATAGATTGAGCGCTGTATGGGTGCAGTAATCTTTCAGTTGCTGTTTGAAGCCAGCACCTTTGGGATGAAAACTGATGGCTAGACTAAAGGACTAAAGTGAGAAGGAGAGAATACAAGATAGGGAGGGTAGAGAGGACAGGAAAGACATGGAAGAGAAATAGAGATTGGTAGAGAAGTAGAGGAGGGAGATACATATGTAGACTGAGAGAAAGGAGATGAAGAAAAATGAAATCCTCATAATTTTCTGTCTCTGTGTGTGTGTGTGTGTGTGTGTGTGAACATGTTTGTAGCACTACAGATGTAGTGTATGAGGGTCATGGATTTGCACAGACTGTGGTTGCTAGGATACTGTTAAAAGGATGCCTTTATCTGGTGTGGTGAATTTCATTGGTGGCAACGAGTGCAAAGCCGGCCTGAGTCACAGGTCACACACTGACGCGGGGTGATTCATGTCTCTATTAACATACTCATTTAGAATGAAATCCTACTGGCATTACATGCACTTCGGTATATTTATGTGAGAGAGCAAGAGCAAAACGTAAGCACAACAATAGGCATAATAATGCTACCTCCAGTTCTCTTTGCAGAACAGGTGATCCTTGCTGAATGCATCTCCCCAGTGGGGGATGATATGTTTATTAAGATTAATATACTTCAGTAACTGCCTTATCCTGGTCAGGGTCATTGTGGTTTAAATTGTGGCTGGTACAAAATACTTAAGGAGTGGGTGGGATTGGTCAAGAGTGTCTGTGGAAGCAGACAATTCCTTTGTGAGTGGGTGGGAGTGAGTCCTCACTGCAAAAAAATATCTTCACAAGTGAAAATATCAGTTGAATGTAGTTAAATATGTCTAGTATTTCCTGTTATAAGCTTACAATTAACCAAATATAAGATGATTAAACCTATTTGTAATCTTTTAAACTAATGTCAAGCTCAAGGGAGATGCATTTTCTTGTTCTATTAGCAGGTATGTAATGGTGCTTCTTTAAGAAATAAATGCTTAAAATGAACAAAACAAAAGTGTCTTGAAATTGGTCAAAAAATATCTAGAAATAAGTTTAATAATCTTATATTTAGTTTATTGTAATTTTATACAGAGAAATACAAGTCCATATTCAAAATATTTTATATTCAGTGTCCGTGCTGGTCACAGCTTCAATGTGCTCTTGAATGCACATAAGAGCTCCAGTAAAAGTGGCACATTGTGGAAAAGCCCAATCACTCTCTTGGGTGGATGTAATATGCAATGAGTTAAGTCTTCAATCAGCTGTGTCAGTGTTGCCAGTGCAGCTTTAATACCAGCCTCCAGCACAATCACAGCTAAAGAGTTTACATTTGTATTCCCAGAGGGATAAGAAACCGTGTCTGCCGTTTGCTTCAGTCCCCATTGTGAGAATGCAGCATCACAGGAGGATAATAAACAGTCAGCATTATTTCTCTGGCCAGCAAGTTATGCTTGGTGTGTTGCTATTGGCATTATACTCTGGGCAAGGCACTTTAAGTGCTTGTTGAAGATTCTTTTGGTCCCAAGTAATTGGGGCATTGAGCATGCCCATCATCCAACTCCATCAGGGTCTGGCAAAACTGTCCTGAATTTTAAAATACAAGTTCAATCCTTTACAACAAGTGAAGTTATAAATTTATAAATGAAGTTATAAGTTTAACAGTAGAGAGAACATCTTGAAAATGGATTCCCATTGAGTGAAATGTATTAATGCATATTAAGATGATTCCAATATTAAGATATTCCAACCCAATTTTCCACAATCATTTGGAGATCATGCTTCATGTTGCCATTGAGTGTATTATACACGTTATTGCCAAAATTATGTGTATATAAAAGCATACTATGTATTCCTTAGTAATATGTACATGATAATGCCAAAAGATTGTGGACACCTGACCAGGGCTGTAGTCAAGTCCACCTTAGTCGAGTCCAAGTCAAGTCCGAGTCCAAAGAGGTTCGAGTCCGAGTCAAGTCCGAGTCCAAAGAGGTTCGAGTCTGAGTCAAGTCCGAGTACAAAGAGGTTCGAGTCCGAGTCAAGTCCAAGTCCAGGACAGCAAATACAAGTCATATACTTGGAACATCAAGATAATAACTT
Source organism: Neoarius graeffei (assembly GCF_027579695.1). Lineage (NCBI taxonomy): Eukaryota > Metazoa > Chordata > Actinopteri > Siluriformes > Ariidae > Neoarius > Neoarius graeffei. The sequence goes on from NC_083570.1 coordinate 27,850,794, forward strand.
TGGGTTATTACTAACACAGTGTCACAGTACTTATGGTTTGTGTATATATACAAACAATAGCTTGTACAATATAGCTTCACTCATACAGTAAGTGTGAAAAATTATTACCAGTATTATACTGTAAGTGTGTACCTGTGGTTAGAGTATGCCTTGCCTGAAAAAAAAAAACTGTACATGCCGTGAGTGTAATGAAATAAGTAATTTTTATTTGAGCATTAACTGTAACAACCCCCCCCCCCCCATAGAATCATTTGTCAACATTAATCAACAGTCTCACTCACTCACTCACACACACTCTCACTCACACACACACACTCTCTCTCTCACACACACACACACACACCTCAAGAGGGTGGAGCACGTAGTTAATATTGTAACTTAATTCTCATTTAGCATCTAACGTTTTACCTGATGAAAAAAATACTAACGTAAGGAATTGTAGCGTCGTATCCGTATCTTCCATTGGCCAGTGTTCGCTACTGTTAGCACAAGATAAAGCTAAGCACTTTCTAACTCACTTACCTTGCTGGGTGGTTCCTCTGCAGGTGTCTGTTAAAATTGGACGTCGTCCCAAGCGTGTCTGAAATTGTTTTTTTGCAGAATCTGCAGTCTGCCCGGTGTTTCTTTTTCTGATCTGTTGTTGAAAACTCATGGTGATTTGTGTAGGCGAATTTAATTACCCCCGAATTAGCCGACATCTTCGCTGTATAGGCTATGTGTGACAGAAAACAATGAAGGTCGCACGGGAAGATAATAAAACATATTTAGAATCTTAAAGTAACAAGTTCAAGTGTGAGACTCTACCATTGGTTGGCGGATTCCTTGGTGGACTTGATGAGTCCTGCAGCTATATTTAGCGAGACCACTAGGGGAGTCCGAGACAAGTCCAAGTCCAATTACAAGCAAGTCCGAGTCAAGTCCAAGTCCATCAAAAAAACGTCTCGAGACGGACTCGAGTCCGAGTCCGGACTCGAGTACTACAGCCCTGCACCTGACCATAACACTCAAATGTACTTGGTGAACATCACATTCTTGATTTAATCCCAACTTTGCTGTTATAGTAACCTTCACTCTTCTGCTGCTCAGTTATTTTCCTTACCTGGAAATCGACTCTGGTTGCTGTATTTATATAACAGGTGAACTGTTTGTTTTCTTGGGCAAAGGCAGCATCTCTGGGATTTTTTTTTTTACCTGAAATCCAAAACAACTTCCGGGCCTGTGTTAGTATCCAGACCTGACTAATCCATTTCTGGAATCATGATCAACAAATCATCACACCAAGCGCATCGATCCTTTGTTCTGAATGTGAGTAATGGACAGGATACTTCATACAGGTGGCAGATACTGAGGTTAAGGAAGAAATAGCACACAATAGGGTGTGCTGATTTAGGAAAATAATCAACGACTGGGTGGCATGCTGCAAATTTTTTTTAATAGGTTTAGCTTCAGGTTACTTTATTTGTACCGGTTGCTCTTCAGACACGCCTGATCCATCCTGGTGCCCTACGTCTGGCTGGAGTCTCATCACTTTGCTCCTGTGGAGAACGGCCCCATATGGACAGTCAAAAGTCGCACTTGGAAGATGGAAGACACAGTTTTGCTATGATGGCTGAGGAGCATAATTACCATGATAGCTGTTATATTGCACTGTTACCCTGATAAGGTAATAGTAGATAGTCCTGGGTATGACTTTAAACTGCAACCGGTGGTGAGTCTCAGGTCCAGGAGGACTTGAGTATTGGGGAAAGTGAAGTTACCACTTCCAAAAATCACCATTGCTCCCAGGTCCACTCTGACCCGGAGTGGTAGCACCTGCCTGGGTTCCAGCTATGGGTTCAATAGTACATCCCCAATAAGGCACTGGCGCAGGGTGCTTTTTGGTGCAATGTGGCAGATGAACCCAACAGGGTCAATGGCACACCAACAGATGGCATGCGGAAGAGCCACTCAAATGGCCAATGGATGGCATCACTTGGCAAGTCAGTTGTCACTGCGGGGCAACTTCCATACCCATCAGGGCTGTGACACTTTTATGCACCACATGGCACCAGGTCTGGAGGTCCAGAGAGACAACACGATGGGAGCACAACGTCATTTGTCCTACCTTACTGTGCAAGGCGCTTCATTAGGAAAGGAGATTTCTGTGCATCCTAATGAAGCAGTCATCATCACCTAGCAATGGACAGCCGATGACCACCCTTCTAGAAGGCTTTCCACTAGATTTTGGAGCAGGTGCTGTGGGAATTTTTGTTCATGCAGCCACAAGAGCATTAATGAGGTCAGGTACTGATGCCATGTGAGGAGGCCAGTTCATCCTAAAGGTGTTCCGTGAGGTTCATTCATGACGGGCATTGTCATGCTGGAACAGGTTTTCAGTGAAGGGAAATTGTAATGCTGCAACATACAGTGGTGCTTGAAAGTTTGTGAACCCTTTAGAATTTTCTATATTTCTGCATAAATATAACCTAAAACATCATCAGATTTTCACACAAGTCCTGAAAGTAGATAAATAGAACCCAGTTAAACAAATGAGACAAAAATATTATACTTGGTCATTTATTTATTGAGGAAAATTATCCAATATTACATATCTGTCAGTGGCAAAAGTATGTGAACCTTTGCTTTCAGTACCTGGTGTGACCCCCTTGTGCAGCAATAACTGCAATGAAACATTTCTGGTAACTGTTGATCAGTCCTACACATGGCTTGGAGGAATTTTAGCCCATTCCTCCGTACAGAACAGCTTCAACTCTGGGATGTTGGTGGGTTTCCTCACATGAACTGCTCGCTTCAGGTCCTTCCACAACATTTCGATTGGATTAAGGTCAGGACTTTGACTTGGCCATTCCAAAACATTAACTTTATTCTTCTTTAACCATTCTTTGGTAGAACGACTTGTGTGCTTAGGGTCGTTGTCTTGCTGCATGACCCACCTTCTCTTGAGATTCAGTTCATGGACAGATGTCCTGACATTTTCTTTTAGAATTTGCTGGTATAATTCAGAATTCATTGCTCCATCAATGATGGCAAGCCATCCTGGCCCAGATGCAGCAAAACAGGCCTAAACCATGATACTACCACCACCATGTTTCACAGATGGGATAAGGTTCTTATGCTGGAATGCAGTGTTTTCCTTTCTCCAAACATAACGCTTCTCATTTAAACCAAAAAATTCTATTTTGGTCTCATCCATCCACAAAACATTTTTCCAATAGCCTTCTGGCTTGTCCACGTGATGTTTAGCAAACTGCAGATGAGCAGCAATGTTCTTTTTAGAGAGCAGTGGCTTTCTCCTTGCAACCCTGCCATGCACACCATTGTTGTTCAGTGTTCTCCTGATGGTGGACTCATGAACATATGACGTTAGCCAATGTGAAAGAGGCCTTCAGTTGCTTAGAAGTTACCCTGGGGTCCTTTGTGACCTTGCCGACTATTACATGCCTTGGAGTGATCTTTGTTGGTCGACCACTCCTGGGGAGGGTAACAACGGTCTTAAATTTCCTCCATTTGTACACAATCTGTCTGACTGTGGATTGGTGGAGTCCAAACTCTTTAGAGATGGTTTTGTAACCTTTTTTAGCCTCATGAGCATCAACAACGCTTTTTCTGAGGTCCTCAGAAATCTCCTTTGTTCGTGCCATGATACACTTCCACAAACATGTGTTGTGAAGATCAGACTTTGATAGATCCATGTTCTTTAAATAAAACAGGGTGCCCACTCATAGCTGATTGTCATTCCATTGATTGAAAACACCTGACTCGAATTTCACCTTCAAATTAACTGCTAATCCTTGAGGTTCACATACTTTTGCCACTCACAGATATGTAATATTAGATCATTTTCCTCAATAAATAAATGACCAAGTATAATATTTTTGTCTCATTTGTTTAACTGGGTTCTCTTTATCTATTTTTAGGACTTGTGTGAAAATCTGATGATGTTTTAGGTCATATTTATACAGAAATATAGAAAATTCTAAAGGGTTCACAAACTTTCAAGCACCACTGTACAAAGACATTCTATACAGTTGTGTACTTTGAACTTTGTGGCAGCAGTTTTGGGGATGAGCCACATGTGGTGTGATGGTCAGGGGTCCACATACTTTGTGCCATGTTGTATACAGTATTTGTGTTTCTTCAACGTGTAAGAGATCAGATACATATTAATCATATACACATTTGTCTTGATGTTTTGAGCATGCTTAACATATCTGTGTTAGTGGAAAAAAGTGTGTAGGAGCCAGCACAATGGGAAGCAAACAAAGCTTCACACTTGGCTCTCTCGTGGTGCAGTAACACTTGAAATACCTGCGTTGCAGATTACACACTGTTCAGTTTGCTTACTGAACAGATTTCATCAGGATACATATCTAGTAGTATGCTAATTTTTCCACAAATGGGTATCATTTAAATGTCTGTTTTATGCTTTGATTTCTTCTGATATTTGTCAAGGGAACCCATGATTCATTGCAGAGAACCTATGACACTTTTTTATCAAGACATAAAAGCATGGCGGCAGATGTGACAGAATGAATTCTGACTTGTCGATGTCATGATACAAATACACCCTGTCAGTGTGTAAAAAAAAAAATACATATACATGGATAGACATTCTCATTTTGCAAGTTTGTGACATTACTTCCAGAAATCCAGATCAGTCAGTTATTTTCTTTAGTCACACTTTAAATTGGTGATAAAGAATTTGCTAGTTACACATCTACTGGCCACAGTTTCTGTCTGACTACATTAGATTCCCGAACAGGGACTGGGAAACTGCTACATATCTCTTTCCAAATCTAGATCTGCGCTTCCATTTTCTCTTCTTCCCTGCAGTTCACGCACCAAGCTTCAAATCCGTGCAAAATGCCAAGAATATTTCAACTTCATTCTAACACCACAGCATGTGAATGTAGGAGGCGGTAAATAGACATCCTGAATGTGCTAACCAGAAAAGGTGTCTTAAAAGTGTACTAATTGCTACAGGCATTGCGATTGTAGGCTAATAATCACATTCTCACCGATGCGACATGGCTATCTGAAGTGTGGTAGGCATTCCAAGTTGCACAGTTGGATTTTTGGACACATGCACAAAACAGATGGTCACCATTTTTAGGACTTGAATGTCTCTGGAATGCCACATTGGAGCCAGACTTCATGAACATTTGTCACATCTGCCACGCAACACATCTTTAGATATTGTTTTTACAATGTGGATTTGAAATGGGCTTAAATAGTTAAGCAGCAGTTTCCCTTGCTTGAATCTGTTATGGATTACAAGCGCTAACATTTTAATCGAGCTCTGCTTGATCTAGCAATGACTAATGCTCAGAAATTGAAAGAAAAGAAAATGGTGTAGTGTTCATTTTTGATTTTCGATTAAGCTCAGTATAGTCTCCTTTTTTAGGTTCATATCTCTACATTTTACTTAGAGAACCTCAGACTTAGAAATGTATAAATGAATCTCAGAGTAACCTTAAAATTTCCTCATACACATAGGTTCATCCGTTCACCCAGGAAATTGCACTGCAATCCTATTTTTAGCTGATGACACATTTAATTGCTTAGAAAGAATTATGTAGTCTAATTGTGCCCATAAATGTGAGCATTAATTAATTCTGTAATTCCTTTAATCCCCTGGGATTGCTGAGTAACACATTTGTCTCTGTTGGAGACTCCATTTTACACCCACTCACCCACCCAACCATGAAGTTCCTTGTGGATGCTTTTGTTTTTTTTTTGTTTGTTTGCTTCCCAGTGTTTTTTTTTTTTCTATGAGTAGGTTACTGTTGTAACCTATATATCATCAGCCACCTATTACATCATCATTGCTTGTGTAGCATAACTTAGGTACAACCCTATTTCCAGAAAAGTTTGGGATATTTTCCAAAATGCAATAAAAACAAAAATATGTGATTTGGTAATTTACACAAACCTTTATTTAACCGAGAAAAGTACAAAGAAAGAATTTTCAATAGTTTTACTGACCAACTTAATTGCATTTTGTAAATATAAACGAAGTTAGAATTTGATGCCTGCAACACACTCAAAAAAAGTTGGGACAGAGGGATTATTACCATTGTATTACATCACCTTTCCTTTTAATAACACTTTTTAAATCATATGGGATCTGAGGATACGAATTGTTGCAGTTTTCAATTGGAATTTTTGTCCATTCTTGTTTGATACAAGACTTCAGGTGCTTAACAGTCCATGTCAAGTCAAGTCAAGTTTATTTGTAGGGGCTTTTAACAATAAATATTGTCGCAAAGCAGCTTTACAGAATTTGAATGACTTAAAATATGAGCTAATTTTATCCCTAATCTATCCCCAATGAGCTGTGGCAACGGTGGCAAGGAAAAACTCCCTCAGATGACATGAGGAAGAAACCTCTAGAGGAACCAGACTCAAAAGGGAACCCATCCTCATTTGGGCAACAACAGACAACATGACTATAACATTAAACAGTCCTAATAAAGTCAGCTTCGTTGATGCTATAAACCCCCCACTGACGGAAACCCGAGCGCAAAACCGTTCACGCCAACCGTAGTCCTAAAGTCAGCAAGTCAACTGCAGTCCCCAGCCACAAAAGCACCACTGCAAGAGTCCAGAGCGTCCTCCAGGCACGACCCCCAACTGTCCACATGGGGCCGCCCTCCACAGGAGCGATGCGATGAGACTCCAACCAGACACAAGGCACCAGGATGGATCAGGCAGGTCTGAGGAGCAGAACAGGTCAGCATCTCGATCCCAGGACTGACATGTAACTCAGAGGGATAGATTGGGGGGGGGGGGGGGAGAAGAGCGAGAAAACACAAGTTGTTAGGTATACCCAATGTCACCTGAATAAGTAGGAACGGTATACATATTGCACTGAGTACAAGCAGGGACTCCGGCAACTAACTATGACAGCATAACTAAAAGGGGAGAGCCAGAAGGTAACACAGGCATGAGGGAGCCCCGGGACATAAAGCAGCCAGCCACTACACCGTCAACAAACTCGAGTGAGCAAGCGAGTGGGGACTGACAGCATCCATACATCCCAGTTTACCAAAACACTCTATGTCTGAGGACCCTCCAGATCTACACCTTTACCTCATAAACACCATTAACAAAAGGCTTGACTAAACAGATATGTTTTCAGCCTAAACTTAAACATTGACACTGTGTCTGATTCCCGAACACTACTTAGAAGGCTGTTCCATAACTGTGGGGCTTTGTAAGAAAAGGCTCTGCCCCCTGATGTAGCCTTCACTATACGAGGTACCAGCAAATAGCCTGCACCTTTTGATCTAAGTAGGCGTGACAGGTCATAGAGGAGCAGAAGTTCACTCAGGTACTGTGGTGCGAGACCATTCAGTGCTTTAAAGGTCAATAGTAGTACTTTATAATCAGTACGAAATTTGATTGGGAGCCAATGCAATGTGGATAAGACAGGGGTGATGTGGTCATATTTTCTAGTTCTAGTAAGGACTCTTGCTGCTGCATTTTGAACTAACTGGAGCTTGTTTATGCACTTATTGAAACATCCAGACAGTAAGGCATTACAATAATCCAACCTAGAGGTAACAAAAGCATGAACTAGTTTTTCCGTGTCATGTAGTGACATTAAATTTCTTATCTTAGCAATATTTCTGAGATGAAAGAAAGCTATCCGGGTAATGTTATCAATGTGAGTTTCGAATGAAAGACTGGGGTCAATAATCACTCCGAGGTCTTTCACTGCTGCACATGAAGAAACAGAAAGGCCATCCAGAGTTACTGTGTAATCAGAAAACTTACTTCTAGCACTAGCAGTCCCAGCATTTTATTACGAATAATATCGCCCAGAGGTAACATATATAGAGAAAAAAGCAGTGGACCCAAGACAGAACCTTGTGGAACACCAAACTTTACCTCAGTACGTCTAGAAATATCACCATTTATATCAACATACTGATAGTGATCAGTTAAATAAGACCTGAGCCAGGAGAGGGCCATTCCCTTAACTCTCACAACATTTTCTAGTCTATCCAGGAGAATGGAATGATCAATGGTATCAAATGCTGCACTAAGGTCAAACAACACAAGCAGCGAGACACAGCCCTGATCAGACGCCAACAGTAGGTCATTTACTACTTTAACCAAAGCTGTCTCTGTGCTATGATGAGGTCTAAATCCTGACTGATACATTTCATGGATGTTATTCCTATGTAAATATGAGCATAACTGCTGTGCCACAGCTTTTTCAAGGATCTTGGAGATAAAGGGGAGGTTTGATATTGGCCGATAATTGGACAGCTGACAGGGAGCAAGGTCATGTTTTTTAATCAGGGGTTTGATAACTGCTAGTTTAAAGGATTTGGGTACATAGCCAATCATAAGAGAAGAGTTTATTATTTTTAGAAGCAGTTCAATTACTTCAGGTATTATCTGTTTGAATAGACGTGTAGGTAAGGGATCTAGTACACAAGTTGAGGCTCTTGATGCCGAGATTAATGAAAGTAATTCAGTTTCTTTTAGGGGAGTAAAACATTCTAATTGTTGATCTGATACAGTTATATTGTTAACTACAGGGTCACTTACATTGTCTGACCTTAAATTAGTAGTTTGAATTTTTTGTCGGATATTCTCAATTTTGTCATTAAAAAAATTCATGAAATTGTTGCTGCTACATACTACAGGTATGCATGTGTCTATAGTGGATTTATTCCTGGTTAATTTTGCTACAGTATTAAACAGGAATCTAGGATTATTTTGTTATCTTCTATTAGGGAGGAGAGATATGTTGATCTCGCAGCACTAAGAGCTTTTCTATACTTCAGGAAGCTCTCCTTCCATGCTAATTTGAACACTACCAATTTTGTTTGACGCCATTTACGTTCCAATTTTTGAATGATCTGTTTTAATGTGCGAGTGTCATCATTATACCAGGGTGCTAATTTTTTGTCTCTGACCATTTTCCTTTTAAGAGGAGCTACATTATCTAAGGTATGGTAGAATGTTGACTCTAAGCATTCAGTTGCCTGATCAAGTTCTGCAGGGGCTGACAGTGACCCAATCAAAGTTGATAACTCTGGGAGATCATTTATAAAGCTCTGTGCAGTAGTTGATGTGAATGTACATTGTGGCAGCGGGGGCGTGGCCAAGCACCGGTCTGTGACAGGAGGGCGGAGTCAGGGAAGGTAAGTGGCAGAATCACTACACCTGTTGTCAATTAACCTGTGTTTGTGTGTGTCTTCCCAGTGACCGCGCCCTATTTAAAGAGGGAGAGCAGAGAGCAGAGGAGCTCATCCCCGAACCAGACGCCGGTTGTGTGTTGGTGTGTGTCTGGGTCCGAATTTGTTCACTGAAAAGTGTGGCAATAAAAATTGTATTTTCAAACCTGATCTCTGTCCTGCCGTCCTCTGTGCTCCACCCCTTCGTTAGAACCGTTACAGTGACACACTTTTCAATGAACAAATTCGGACTCAGACACACACCAACACACAACCGGCGTCTAGTTCGGGGATGAGCTCCTCTGCTCTCTGCTCTCCCTCTTTAAATAGGGTGCAGTCACTGGGAAGACACACACAAACACAGGTTAATTGACAACAGGTGTAGTGATTCTGCCACTTACCTTCCCTGACTCCGCCCTCCTGTCACAGACCGGCGCTTGGCCACGCCCCCACTGCCATTTAATACAGTAACGTGGTGAGGTGCATATATAGACATACTCATATATAGACATACTCAGACATAGTTTGAATGAGATGAGATAATGATCTGAGATAACTTCAGACTGTGGAAGTATGACTATATTTTCTACGTTTAACCCGAATGTTAGTATTAGATCGAGGGTGTGACCACCATTATGGCATTCTTATTAATCCCTACTGAATCTAAAATGGACACAAACGCTGTTTTCAAAGGGTCTTCTGGGTTATCGAAGTGAATCTTAAAATCTCCGACAACTAAAGCTTTGTCTAAGGAAATAACCAGATCTGAGATAAGATCTGCAAATTCAGAAAGAAACTCAGAATATGGCCCCGGGGGCCTGTAAATAAAGGAATTAACTGGGTAGACTTATTTTTCGAGGCTACATACATTATATGAGTATGAAGAACTTCAAATGTATTAAATTTATAACCAGGTTTTTGTGTTGCACCTAGATAATCATTATAAATAACTGCAACGCCTCCTCCTCTGCCAGTTAGACGATGCTGGTGTATGTAACTGTATCCAGGAGGACTAGCTTCATTTAATGCTATATATTCATTTGGCTTAATCCATGTTTCAGTTAAATAAAGTACATTAAACTCCTGATCAGTAATGACTTCGTTAACCATTAGCGCTTTAGATGTAAGAGATCTAATATTTAATAGCCCCACCTTTAGATCAAAGGTGCTGGCAGCGGTTGTACAGTCAGTATGATCTAATTTTATATTGATTAGGTTACTGGAACAAACTCTCTGAATATTTCTACCTTTTTATTTATTCTACCTTTTTATTGGGGAACAGACACAGTCTCGATGTAGTGAACCCTGAGTGACGACTCTGTGCAGCTAGCAAACAGTCGGTTTAGCCTGTTCGTCTGCTTCCTGGCCTTGGCTCTGGATTGTCAGAAATTAACTAGGCCTGTTCTGAGACTATGACCTACAGTATGCTGCAGGAAATGAGAGCAGCACCTTCCTGAGTGGGATGGATACTGTCCCACCCTAACAGGCCAGCAGTGCCCTCAAAATTAGCCCAATTATCTATAAAGCCCACACTGTTTTCAGAGCACCACCTGGACAACCAGCAGTTCAGCAACCATGATCTGCTGTAAGCTACATTGCCACACCGCATTGGGATGGGGCCAGAGCATACTACAGCATCGGACATCGCCTTCGCTAATTTAAACACCTCTACAAAGTTACTCTTAGTAACCTCAGACTGACGAAGGTGTATATCATTAGCTCCTGCATGGATAACTATCTTTGAGAACCTGTGCTTGCCTAGGACCCTAAGATTACCTGCTATGTCCGGCGCTCTGGCTCCTGGTATACACCTGACTAAAGCTGCTGGTGCCCCTAAAAGCTGAGCTAATTTTACGTGCCGTATGATAGAGTCTCCTATAACCAGAGCTCTTTCAGGTTTCTCAGTGGGTGTATCACTTAGGAGAGCAAACCTGTTCAACATGTGATGCGGAGAGGAGTGGTGCTCCCATGGGCGAGCCTCAGTGGTAGCTTTGGCTCTACGCTTATGCCGCCGAGTCATCACCCATTCGCTCCGCTATAAGGGCTCTAATGCCGGAGTTGGGGGATTACTAACTCCACCTAGGGCATCCAGACTTTCCCCTACAGAAACTACACTGTTCTCATTCTCACTGGCCTTCTCTAAAACCTGGACACGCACTTCTAACACTGTAATCTTCTCCGTCAGAGAGCTAACTAATCTGCACTTATCACAAATAAAGCTATTGCTAGTGACGGAGGAAGAATGACTAAACATCCTGCACTCAGCATACTGAACAGGCTGAAGGTGTGCCATGATGAAAAGATTCACGTAGTCTTAATCGAAGATCTGTTGATATTAAAGCAGATCCGATGTAGATGGCCTCCACTTGTGGCCTTTAAACAGGAGGAGAAAAAAAAGAAAAAGAAAGCTTCCAGTCTCGGCGTTCTTCAAAAAAAAGAGAGAGAAAAAGAAAAAAACAGAGAAAGGAAAGCAAAAGTGGAAAGTACAAAAAGGAAAGCGACAGTACAATAAAAATGAAGAGGATACTGGAAAATTATTTGTAGAAAAAAGTTTAAAAAAAGATTAGTAATTAACGCCAACACTCGCGGGAAAAAAAAGACTCGTCGCAAACAACTCAGGAACCAGGAAGTGCGTAGCACAGAATGCGCATGCGCAGCCCAATCACCAATTCACACTCCTCACAGTCCGTCGTCGCCGTTGTCTGATTCTCCTGTTCATGATGCCACATAGATTCTCAGTAGGAGACAGATCTGGACTGGCAGCAGGCCAGTCAAGCACACGCACTCTGCTAGTTATACTATGTTGTTGTTTTTTTTTACCATTGCATTTATTAGATTTTAACAGTCAATGAAAACGACTCAATCAAACTTGAATCCGTTTTCCTCTCACACTAGAGTATTTAATTTTTTTCTCTGGTTTGTGTTGTTTACACTCTCGCACTTGCTCACTTTCTCTCTCTCTCCTGATTGGCTGTGTTTCCTACCAGTCACCATACAGCCAGACTTATTTTTATGGATGCAGAAGAAGGCAGTTAACATATAAATTATGCTCAAGTGTGTTCAGCTACTATGTGATAGAGGAACGTTATCTAGTGGGAGGCAATACTCAAATGAGACGAAAGTGAGGGGGGCGAGGGGAGGGCAGGGTGTTGTAAAAGAAATGAAATACAGCCAGTCATCATTATGCAAGATTTGTTATTAAAGAGTTATTAAAATATTCAAAAGTCTGTTATAAAATAAAAAATGGAAATAGCAGAGAAGTAAGTTGTGTTGGACAAGCATCCAATGTGTCATCTCTCCAGCTTGAAAAGGGTTGATGATGACGATGATTAAAAAATATGAAACATCATTGTGTAAGCAAAAATAGTCGAGTTTTCCTGTGTTGTTTAATTTGCAGACAGAATTGCTTGCTCTTGCGCTCTTTATTTCCAATGGAAAAAAAAAACCTTCAAGTTTGTTTTTCTTTGGAATTTTGCTGAAGTGCCCTTGGTAAGACTATCATATCCTAGCAATGGCAGGAATTAATTTTAGGTGAGATTTGGATATATACCAGATTAAAGCCACTGTGTAATCTGTACAATTAAACTGATTTGTGCATTTTGTAGTAGTAGGTGTATTGATGGCACAAACTCGTTATCATCTGCAATTAACCATTAACCTTGTCATATAATAACACTGATAGAAAAATACCTTTACGATAGTTCCACTGAAAATTATTAAAATAACAATGCTAATAATACAGGAAAATATTTCATTATATAAAATGAAAAATAAAATCTACTCTTCCTTGTCTAAAACTCTGCTATTTCACAGGCTGTCACTGGCCCCAGTGTAGTGAGCTGGCTTTTAAACAGAAACAGGAAAAATGCCCCATCTTGGCTGGTTAATGCTCCTATGGTTTCTCACCATAGTTACAAACATCACTACAGTATATCGCAATTATTGCGCAGAAAAAAATTACATTGAATGCCCAGTAATTGCGCTATAATGATCATAAAATTCAATTTACTTGCACAGTGTGCAGCCTATTTTACTGTCCATATGACAATAAACTCTTGAGTTAAAGAGGCATGTATAATCAGCTGTTCTGTGCATGTTATGTTAACCATTTGGCAATACACATTTGGACCTGGAAAATATTTCAGGGATTGAAATCAACCCCTCGCTACACTATTGTATACTAGACAATCATGTACAGACTACAAAAAATTACATGACACCCCACTGAACACAAGGGGGGGGATTGTGATGTGGTACACCAAGGTCTATTCCTGTACCTTGAAAAATCAGGACTGACAAATGACAAAGTGACTGTCAGGCCGCAGTTCATGTCTTCTATTGGCACGCTCTTTATGGCCATTTAAGTTAAACACTATACTAAGGAGACATTTAAACACAGACTGGCTTTGTTGGTTGCAGTTAAATGTGACTCACCTCTTGACTATCAGCAATGATAATCTGAAAATTCAAAAGTCACAGCTAATGTGTTCTGATCAGCAGTCAAAATTTTTTCCCTTGTAGGACTACATTAACTAAATGCCATTTCACTAAAAGTCATTCACATTATGTTTCTTCTCCATGCCTTAGACATAAACAAGAAAAATCTCATTGCAAAAAAAATCCTCTCTTTAATAATTTTTGCTCCATAAGCGGCTCATATCCAGAGATTTTGGTATTGCAGGATGACATTAATAATGATGTAATTCGAGAGGCTACAACACCTGACTTATGTTATAGGCTACTATCTAGCATACAATCTATACAGTATGTTTTCCAAGTACCTTTGTTTACCTGTGTTCAAGGTAATATTGTTTACCAGGGTTTACAGGTTTCAGAAAAATATTCAGCCCATTTTAAACATAAAAAACAAACAAACAAATGACTTGAAACTAGCAAAAATGTCTGAGTCGGTCATCCGCTGAGTGTAGGGCAGTATGAATCTTGACCAGCACTTGTTGCAGTTCTCATTTTTCACCACAAGGTGTAATAACAACCCTTTGGAAGATAGGTGGGGCAGTGAGCACACTATTTCACAGCTGTGCAACACCCAACTCTTCAACTCTCTCCAGATTTTATTACTGTGCATACAACCTTTTATTGTATAACCTTATACTTGAAAAAAGTAAAGTACAGCTACCATAAAAGTCATAGTCCCTTCTGTGCCAGGATCTGGTCTTCCTAGGCAGTCTCCTGTCCCAGTACTAACCAGCTCTTGAAGCGCATGGGTGCTGCACAGATCTCCGTCACCCTCGGCCTCTTGCCCATTACATGGCTAGGGTTACAGTGGGGGCTAGTCCAGTGGTAACCGTGAGAGTTTGACTCCCCACTTGTATCTGCATTCTAGCGTGCCTTGCCAGATGGCAGTAGGTACCATTTTTATGATGGTCTTTGGTATGATCCAACCACGAGTAGAACTCACGATCTCCCCGTCGAGAGGTGGACACGCTAACCACTAGGCCAGCTTGCAGTACAGCTATCATAAAGTACCATAATAAAACAGTCATCGTGTCATAGTTACCAAATAAACTGATTTTTGAGACTTTGGGATGGAGATATGCCATATGGTCAATATCCATCAACCCCTGTTCTTCTGTAAACACAAAACTTGATCTGATTCATAGAATAATTTCCATGACTGTAAAGATGAATGTATTTCTCATGCACAAACAAAATTAGGTGCTTGTTAAACCAGCATTATGTAGGAATTTCACCTTAAAATATCAGCTTTGAAATAATTTTAATGGTATATTAACTTGTAATAGGGAGAATGGCTTATCTTCCACCTCGTCTCCTCACCTGGTTAGGCAGTTTTAGCACTATGTAACTCTGGTGGTGCATCTTGGAGACCTCTTGCAAGAACTGCATAACACTTTACAGCACCATGAAAAATGCTTTATGGCAATTGCTAAATAACACTCGGATATTAGTACTGGTAATAAGTTCTCTTGTGTTTGTTGCTGTTTAGCTTTGTTGGCGAGCGTGCCACCCAAGTTTGCATCACTTTGTGTTAGAGGCATCCAAGTTTTATAAGGTTAATTTAGTTGACTAGCTGTTCTTTTCTCCATTAGCATCCCCGAGCATTAGAGATGTCTGTGTTAGTATGGTTCTGAGCATGCATATTTACTTCAAGACAGAAGTAGTGCTCCATCTCACAGTTAACTGGAAAACAATAACAACCTGACAGCAGAGTGTACATCTCTGCCAGTGTAATTTTTGAAAAATTGTGACATATGATGTAATCTTATGTGTTATCCTTGTCTCATGGAGATTTGTAGTTTTTCCGGATGACAAAAGTAATCTAACTTCAGTCCCATCTCAGGCTAGCATGCAAATAAATAAATTCATCTCACGCTAAAATATTTGGCCAGTCTTTCTCCATCTCATGCCAAATAAGCCTTGAAAGCTTGCAACCTTGCAAACCTATCTCAGCTAACTTGTAATAAATCACACTGCCCAATATATATTATGTGTAATATGTGCCTATATATTGTGTTGCGAACAACATTTTATTTGATTACACACATACTCCACACTTAAACGCTCAGCAAATAATGTATATGGCCTGAAAATGCAAACATAGTACAACCCCGATTCCAAAAAAGTTGGGACAAAGTACAAATTGTAAATAAAAACGGAATGCAATAATTTACAAATCTCAAAAACTGATATTGTATTCACAATAGAACATAGACAACATATCAAATGTTGAAAGTGAGACATTTTGAAATTTCATGCCAAATATTGGCTCCTTTGAAATTTCATGACAGCAACATATCTCAAAAAAGTTGGGACAGGGTCAATAAGAGGCTGAAAAAGTTAAAGGTACAAAAAGGGAACAGCTGGAGGACCAAATTGCAACTCATTAGGTCAATTGGCAATAGGTCATTAACATGACTGGGTATAAAAAAGCATCTTGGAGTGGCAGCGGCTCTCAGAAGTAAAGATGGGAAGAGGATCACCAATCCCCCTAATTCTGCGCCGACAAATAGTGGAGCAATATCAGAAAGGAGTTCGACAGTGTAAAATTGCAAAGAGTTTGAACATATCATCATCTACAGTGCATAATATCATCAAAAGATTCAGAGAATCTGGAAGAATCTCTGTGCGTAAGGGTCAAGGGTGGAAAACCATATTTGGGTGCCCGTGATCTTCGGGCTCTTAGACAGCACTGCATCATATGCCGCATGCTTCTGTATTGGAAATCACAAAATGGGCTCAGGAATATTTCCAGAGAACATTATCTGTGAACACAATTCACCGTGCCATCTGCCGTTGCCAGCTAAAACTCTATAGTTCAAAGAAGAAGCCGTATCTAAACATGATCCAGAAGCGCAGATGTCTTCTCTGGGCCAAGGCTCATTTAAAATGGACTGTGGCAAAGTGGAAAACTGTTCTGTGGTCAGACGAATCAAAATTTGAAGTTCTTTATGGAAATCAGGGACGCCGTGTCATTCGGACTAAAGAGGAGAAGGACGACCCAAGTTGTTATCAGTGCTCAGTTCAGAAGCCTGCATCTCTGATGGTATGGGGTTGCATTAGTGTGTGTGGCATGGGCAGCTTACACATCTGGAAAGACACCATCAATGCTGAAAGGTATATCCAGGTTCTAGAGCAACATATGCTCCCATCCAGACGACGTCTCTTTCAGGGAAGACCTTGCATTTTCCAACATGACAATCAAATCAAATCAAATCAAGTTTATTTGTATAGCGCTTTTAACAATAAACATTGTCGCAAAGCAGCTTTACAGAATTTCAACGACTTAAAACATGAGCTAATTTTATCCCTAATCTATCCCCAATGAGCAAGCCTGTGGCGACGATGGCAAGGAAAAACTCCCTCAGACGACATGAGGAAGAAACCTCAAGAGGAACCAGACTCAAAAGGGAACCCATCCTCATTTGGGCAACAACAGACAGCCTGACTATAATATTAACAGTTTTAACAGGTATAACCCTCAACTGTCCTCATGGGGCCGTCCTTCACAGGAGCGGTGCGATAAAACTCCAACCAGACACAGGGCACCAGGATGGACCAAGCAGGTCTGAGGGGCAGAAGAGGCCAGCATCTCAATCCCAGGATCAACATGTAACTCAGAGGGACAGATTGGGGGGGGGGGGGGGGGGGGGGGGGGGGGGGGAGAAAGAAAACACAGGTTGTTAGGTATGCCCTAAAAATGACAAGTATTAAATCTGTGTGGTAGGCTCGCAGAGACGAGAGTCTTTACATCAGGCATAACACACAACAATGGCATGTTAATATGGTAAAACATATCATGACCTGCTCTGGCTGGATGCTTGATTGGGTGATGGGAGCACACTCCTCAGCAATGATGAGATGCAGATGGGACCCTTAGGGCTGGCCAAGACAATTCAGTTACATTTCACCGGGTCTGGGACATGCGACAGAATGTCTGACGGCCGATTCCCTGCAGGCTACGATAGCCAGTCGAGGTCTCCACCGTCTCCACCAAAAGATTTCCTGTTGACTCCATGTAACTCAGAGGGACAGATTTGGGGTGGGGGGGAGGGAAAGAAAACACAGGTGGTTAGGTATGCCCAATGTCACCTGAATAAGTAGGAACAGTATACATATTGCACCGAGTACAAGCAGGGACTCCGGCAACTAACTATAACAGCATAACTAAAAGGAGAGAGCCAGAAGGTAACACAGGCATGAGGGAGCCCCAGGACATAAAGCAGCCAGCCACTACACCGTCAACAAACTCGAGTGAGCAAGCGAGTGGGGACTGACAGCATCCATACATCCCAGTTTACCAAAACACTCTATGTCTGAGGACCCTCCAGATCTACTCCGTTACCTCATAAACACCATTAACAAAAGGCTTGACTAAACAGATATGTTTTCAGCCTAGACTTAAATGCTGAGACTGTGTCTGATTCCCGAACACTACTTGGAAGGCTGTTCCATAACAGTGGGGCTTTGTAAGAAAAGGCTCTGCCCCCTGATGTAGCCTTCACTATACGAGGTACCAGCAGATAGCCTGCACCTTTTGATCTAAGTAGGCGTGGCGGGTCATAGAGGAGCAGAAGTTCACTCAGGTACTGTGGTGCGAGACCATTTAGTGCTTTAAAGGTCAATAGTAGTATTTTATAATCAATACGAAATTTGATTGGGAGCCAATACAGTGTGGATAAGACAGGCGTGATGTGGTCATATTTTCTAGTTCTAGTAAGGACTCTTGCTGCTGCATTTTGAACTAACTGGAGCTTGTTTATGCACTTATTGGAACATCCAGACAATAAGGCATTACAATAATCCAACCTGGAGGTAACGAAAGCATGGACTAGTTTTTCTGTATCATGCAATGACATTAAATTTCTTATCTTTGCAAAATTTCTGAGATGAAAGAAAGCTATCTGGGTGATGTTATCAATGTGAGTTTCGAATGAAAGACTGGGGTCAATAATCACTCCGAGGTCTTTTACTGCTGCACGTGAAGAAACAGAAAGGCCATCCAGAGTTACTGTGTAATCAGAAAACTTACTTCTAGCTGTATGTGGTCCTAGCACAAGTACTTCAGTCTTGTCAGAGTTAAGCAGAAGGAAATTAATAAGCATCCAGTGTCTAATGTCCTTAACACATTCCTCAATTCTATTAAGCTGGTGTCTCTCATCAGGTTTTGCAGAGACATACAACTGTGTGTCATCAGCATAACAGTGGAAACTAATACAATGTTTACGAATAATATCGCCCAGAGGTAACATATATAGAGAAAAAAGCAGTGGACCCAAGACAGAACCTTGTGGAACACCAAACTTTACCTCGGTATGTCTAGAAATATCACCATTTATATCAACATACTGATAACGATCAGTTAGATAAGACCTGAGCCAGGAGAGGGCCTTTCCCTTAACTCCCACAACATTTTCTAGTCTATCCAGAAGAATGGAATGATCAGTGGTATCAAATGCTGCACTAAGGTCAAGCAACACAAGTAGCGAGACACAGCCCTGATCAGACGCCAACAGTAGGTCGTTTACTACTTTAACCAGTGCTGTCTCTGTGCTATGATGAGGTCTAAATCCTGACTGATACATTTCATGGATGTTATTCCTATGTAAATATGAGCATAACTGCTGTGCCACAGCTTTTTCAAGGATCTTGGAGATAAAGGGGAGGTTTGATATTGGCCGATAATTGGACAGCTGACAGGGATCAAGGTCAGGTTTTTTAATCAGGGGTTTGATAACTGCTAGTTTAAAGGATTTGGGTACATAGCCAGTCATAAGAGAAGAATTTATTATTTTTAGAAGCGGTTCAATTACTCCAGGCATTATCTGTTTGAATAGATGTGTAGGTAAGGGATCTAGTACGCAAGTTTGACAATGCCAAACCACATACTGCATCAATTACAGCATCATGGCTGCGTAGAAGAAGGGTCCGGGTACTGAACTGGCCAGGCTGCAGTCCAGATCTTTCACCCATAGAAAACATTTGGCGCATCATAAAACGGAAGATACGACAAAAAAGACCTAAGACAGTTGAGCAACTAGATTCCTACATTAGACATGAACGGGTTAATATTCCTATCCCTAAACTTGAGCAACTTGTCTCCTCAGTCCCCAGACGTTTACAGACTGTTGTAAAGAGAAAAGGGGATGTCTCACAGTGGTAAACATGGCCTTGTCCCAACTTTTTTGAGATGTGTTGTTGTCATGAAATTTAAAATCACCTAATTTTTCTCTTTAAATGATACATTTTCTCAGTTTAATCATTTGATATGTCATCTGTGTTCTATTCTGAATTAAATATGGAATTTTGAAACTTCCACATCATTGCATTCCGTTTTTATTTACAATTTGCACTTTGTCCCAACTTTTTTGGAATCGGGGTTGTATTTTCAGCAAAATTAAAACTTTTTGTCATTATTTTTTGTTATTGTTTTTGTGATGTTAGTGTTCATCTCCAATGTCACAATAAATAAAACTATGCCATCATGTTTGTGTACAATCCTGTAATATTACTCTACCTTGTCAGTGAACATGGTTCTTTGGCTTCTGCTGTTCCATATCCTTCAGCTTGTAAAAAAATAGATGTGTGCAGCTGTCCATAAGAGGAGCTCAAAATGCGATTTGTATTTACAACAGGGGTCTAAAAGTGGATTACACTCCGCAACTGTAGGGGGAGCTGGTGAGCACAAAATACCAATTCTCACATAATGTTGCTTTAAGGATGCATTTGTCAAAATTAGTCAAAATTAGGTACCTAGCCCTAAAAATGTTTGCTGCACCACATTAGAAGATAATACCTCAAGAGTAGATAAATATCTAGTTAGCATTATGGAGACCCATTGAAGTAAAAACATTGGATCATGTGGCAATAGTTTGCAGTCCTCATTCAAACAACAATTTCACAAGTAATTAACAGCACTGAATAGAGAGACGAGATCACTGTAAAAAAAATTAGTCAAGCCAACTTAAAAATGTAATGCAACCTGCTGCCAAAGGATTTTGAGTAATCTCAACTGCGGGCCAAATAGTTGTGCTGACTTGCTCTTTTAAGTTGACACAGATGAGTATTTTATGTTGACCTTACTTTATTTAGCAAGTTCAGTGCATTCAAATTGAAATAATCATTCCAATTCCAATTAACTTGGAAAAGCAAGTTGGCACAAAAACATTAAGTTATCCTAAATTATTCTTTTTTTAAATGATTTTTTTGGGCTTTTTCCACCTTTATTGGATAGGACAGTGTAGAGACAGGAAATAAGCAGGAGAGAGACGGGGAGGGATTGGGAAATGACCTCGGGTCGGAATCAAACCCGGGTCCCCGGATTTATGGTATGGCGCCTTATCCTTGACTTGACTTTAGAAGTTCAGTCCAACAAATTGTTTAGTTGAAATAAATTGAAATAATAATGCCAATTAACTTAGAAGCGCAAGTTGGCACATCATGGTTCTAAGTTGAGTTTACTCAAAATCCTTTGGCAGCAGGTTGCGTTACATTTTTAAGTTGGCTTGACTATTTATTTTTACAATGGTTTAGTGTGCATTACATTTTTTAGTTAACACAAACCTCTCAACACTTAAGTTCTACTTCACTTTGCCTATTATTACACAAACAGAAACAAATACCGACATACAAGGAGGGAATTCCCTGGCCTCTGTTGAGGAAAGCTTAGTCAGTTTCCACGGACTTCTCACTCCACCCGACCACTGAAACTTTCGAACTTGTGAAGTGCGCATGCGCAGTGGCATCGGTTAAGGGGCGTCAATCAGCACTTGAATATATAAGTTCACTTAACTTAATTTTCCAATTCCTATGAACCTGTGGCGAAGGAAAGGCGTCTCAACTATTTTTTTTTTAGTTACTTGAACAATTAGAAGGGAAATTTGTTCATTCAACTTAGAATCCTTTTTTTACTCACCAATTTTGCAAGTTACATTTTTTACAGTGTGGTTTATATTGCCTACGCATTCAGAAACCTATAATGCCTAAATGAGCATCTCCCCTCAGGAGTCATTTATTTATTGCAGTAGACCACTCATTTTTGATCTTTCGGTTCTCGAACCCGTCGAAGGTAGCGATTTACCCCTGTTCAAAAAATAAGAGTTCCCATGGTTTTTATTTCAAATCGCTGACACACGTGATTTTCTCAAAAGAACAATAAATAAAACGAATAAAAATTTAGGTTGATATTCACAGCTAACCATATTTGTCGCTAGGTTCACATGCTCTCACAGAAGTATGACATCAAAGTTTACAACATTGAAATGAATTTCTGTTAAAAGCTGCAGGGAAGCTCACATGCAATGTAGCTACTGGAAATCTCCACGAATTTCACATGGTCTTTCTACACGTTATTCCATGATGGATACAGTAACAGTAATTGTGTAAATATACACAAGTGTGAATGATGACAAAAGCTTTCACGTCGTAAAAGGAAGTGAGACATTAGTGAACTTTATATCATGCAGAAAAGATGTAGATGTTAAAGATGTCAAAAGCGTAATAGGGAAACAAGCACCAAACTCTGAGCAAGCCAACATTTCATACACTGGCGCAGGAGAAGTAGATGGTCCAGCAAGAGTATTCATAAACGATTTCTTGATAAAATATTTTGAGGGGGAGTTAACAGAGGAGCCTATCGGGTCTGAGCAGCCGAAAGATACACTGACATCAGCAATGGATATGTTAGCTAAGGCACCAAGGTTCTTCATTAGTTTTCAGAGAGCTGCACTTTTTGCCAGACCCAGTCTCGGGTATTGATGGAAATGGCTACCTTTCACTCAAGGAGGTGTGTGGAACAGAGACAAATGACTCTGAACGCCCCAGCATCCATCTCAAGCCACAGCCAACTGCTAATAACAAACAGAGGAATGGGCTCCTAGTGGCTGACCGAGCACGACATATTGTCCACTGCGCCGAGTGTGGCAAAGCTAGAGTCATATGCTCATCGTAGAGTAACACAAGATGAGAGCAAAGCTGTAGAGAGAGTTCAGAAAGAACTGTTGTATGTATGTGGAAGTCAACTATTTGAAGATGTGGTCAGTTGTGGTCAGAAGTTTGCATCCACTCATCATGGGCATGAATGTCATGGTAATTTTGGGCTGTTAATGATTTCCTTGAACTGTTCTTTTTCCGGGGCGGCACGGTGGTGTAGTGGTTAGCGCTGTCGCCTCACAGCAAGAAGGTCCGGGTTCGAGCCCCATGGCCGGCGAGGGCCTTTCTGTGTGGAGTTTGCATGTTCTCCCCGTGTCCGCGTGGGTTTCCTCCGGGTGCTCTGGTTTCCCCCACAGTCCAAAGACATGCAGGTTAGGTTAACTGGTGACTCTAAATTGACCGTAGGTGTGAATGTGAGTGTGAATGGTTGTCTGTGTCTATGTGTCAGCCCTGTGATGACCTGGCGACCTGTCCAGGGTGTACCCCGCCTTTGGCCCTAGTCAGCTGGGATAGGCCCCAGCTTGCCTGCGACCCTGTAGAACAGGATAAAGTGGCTAGAGATGATGAGATGAGATGTTCTTTTTTCCATGGTGGAATGATTGTACAGCGTACATCTTTAATGGCTTCAAAAAGCAAGGATTGAGTGCACAAATTTGAATTTATATTGGATTTTCTCTAATCCACACAGGGTCAAAATTATATATACAGGCTCAAATATATACATACACCCCCACTAATATTTGGTTAAATGTCCCTTAGCAAGTTGCATCTCAACCAAACACTTTGGGTAGCCATCAACAAGCTTCTGGCATAATTCTGGCAGGATATTTGACCACTCTTCTTGGCAGAATTGGTAGAGTTCGTTTAAATCAGTTGGTTTCCTGGCACAGACATGGCTTTTAAGAATCTCATCTCATCTCATTCTCATTATCTCTAGCCGCTTTATCCTTCTACAGGGTCGCAGGCAAGCTGGAGCCTATTCCAGCTGACTACGGGCGAAAGGCGGGGTACACCCTGGACAAGTCGCCAGGTCATCACAGGGCTGACACATAGACACAGACAACCATTCACACTCACATTCACACCTACGGTCAATTTAGAGTCACCAGTTAACCTAATCTGCATGTCTTTGGACTGTGGGGGAAACCGGAGCACCCGGAGGAAACCCACGCGGACACGGGGAGAACATGCAAACTCCACACAGAAAGGCCCTCGCCGGCCACGGGGCTCGAACCCGGACCTTCTTGCTGTGAGGCGACAGCGCTAACCACTACACCACCGTGCCGCCCCGCTTTTAAGAATAGTCCACAAATTTTCAATAGGGTTGAGGTTGAGGCTTTGGGAAGGCCATTCCAGAAGCTTAATGTTCACCTGCTTTACCCATTCCAAAACCAGTTTTGATGTGTGTTTGGTATCATTGTCCTGTTGGAACACCCAATTGTGTCCAAGTTTCAACCATCTAGCTGTTGATTTGAGGTGAAGTTGAAGAATTTGGAGGTAGTCCTCCTTCTTCATTATTCCATCCACTTTGTGCAATGCACCAGTACCACTGGCAGCAAAACAGCCCCAGAGCATGATGCTACCACCACCACCATGCTTGACAGTTGGTACAGTGTTCTTAGGTTTGAAAGCCTCACTTTTACTCTTCCAAACATACCTCTTGTCACTGTGGCCAAATAGCTCAATCTTTGTCTCATCTGACCATAAAACTTTTCTCCAGAAGGCATTTGGCTTGTCCATGTGAGCAGCTGTAAATTTCAGTCGAGCTTGAAGGTATCAATTCTGGAGCAGGGGCTTCTTTCTTAGTTGGCACCCTCTCAAGTCCATGGCGAGGTAAAACTCACTTCACTGTGAACAGTGATGCTGGTGTTCCAGCAATTTCCAGTTCATGGCAGGCTTGAGCCTTGGTGGTTCCTGAACATCCTTACCAATTTCCTCTCATCTGAGGGTGACAGTTTGGGTCTTCTTCCAGACCTTGCCAAAGTGGTGACACATCCAAATAACTTGTACTTATGTACAATTGTTTGAACTGATGATCTAGGAATCTGCAGTTGTTTAGAAATGGCTCCAAGAGACCTTGCCAACTTGTGTAAATCTACAATTCTCCTTCTTAGATCTTCACTGAGTTCCTTGGACTTTCCCATGGTTCTGAGTATTGGTCAATCCAATGAGTACTGTCAAACAAATCCTTTTTATGCTGGTGAAAAGAAACTACCAGTTGTAGTCAATCATGATCACTAACGAGAAGTTAATAGGCCTTGGCCTTGTCAAATTAAAAGACATTGTAGAACCTTCAACACCACTTATTACTAGATTTAAGTGAATGTATGTATATATTTGAGCCTGTATGTATAATTTTGACCCTGTGTGGATTCGAGAAAATCCAAAATAAATTCAAACTTGTGCACTCAATTCTTGTTTTTTGAAATCATTAAAAGATGTATGCTGTACAATCATTCCACCCTGAAAAAAGAACAGTTCAAGGGAATCATGAACAGCCCAAAATTACCATGACATTCATGCCCATGATGTGTATATAAACTTCTGACCACAACTGTACATGCAGACAATATTGTGGTGAGGGAGGGTATGAATAGATGACTTGCGACCACGTGATCAAAATGTGCTACGTCATGAGCGTCCGCCATGATGGTGGATATACAAAGCAACTAGGGTGGCAGCCACTGAAAGCATGTCTGTAAACAATGCTGAATTTTTTCCATATTACCATGATTTGAATGATCGAGCGAAGATTCGATACAAAGAGAATATACAGTGGTGCTTGAAAGTTTGTGAACCCTTTAGAATTTTCTATATTTCTGCATAAATATGACCGAAAACATCATCAGATTTTCACACAAATCCTAAAAGTAGATAAAGAGAACCCAGTTAAATAAATGAGACAAAAATATTATACTTGGTCATTTATTTATTGAGGAAAATGATCCAATATTACATATCTCTGAGTGGCAAAAGTATGTGAACCTTTGCTTTCAGTATCTGGTCTGACCCCCTTGTGCAGCAATAACTGCAACTAAGCATTTCCAGTAACTGTTGATCAGTCCTGCACACCGGCTTGGAGGAATTTTAGCCCATTCCTCCGTACAGAACAGCTTCAACTCTGGGATGTTGGTGGGTTTCCTCACATGAACTGCTCGCTTCAGGTCCTTCCACAACATTTCGATTGGATTAAGGTCAGGACTTTGACTTGGCCATTCCAAAACATTAACTTTATTCTTCTTTAACCATTCTTTGGTCGAACGACTTGTGTGCTTAGGGTCGTTGTCTTGCTGCATGACCCACCTTCTCTTGAGATTCAGTTCATAGACAGATGTCCTGACATTTTCCTTTAGAATTCGCTGGTATAATTCAGAATTCATTGTTCCATCAATGATGGCAAGCTGTCCTGGCCCAGATGCAGCAAAACAGGCCCAAACCATGATACTACCACCACCATGTTTCACAGATGGGATAAGGTTCTTATGCTGGAATGCAGTGTTTTCCTTTCTCCAAACATAATGCTTCTCATTTAAACCAAAAAGTTCTATTTTGGTCTCATCCGTCCACAAAACATTTTTCCAATAGCCTTCTGGCTTGTCCACGTGATCTTTAGAAAACTGCAGATGAGCAGCAATATTCTTTTTGGAGAGCAGTGGCTTTCTCCTTGCAACCCTGCCATGCACACCATTGTTATTCAGTGTTCTCCTGATGGTGGACTCATGAACATTAACATTGGCCAATGTGAGAGAGGTCTTCAGTTGCTGAGAAGTTAACCTGGGGTTCTTTGTGACCTCGCCGACTATTACATGCCTTGCTCTTGGAGTAATCTTTGTTGGTCAACCACTCCTGGGGAGGGTAACAATGGTCTTGAATTTCCTCCATTTGTACACAATCTGTCTGACTGTGGATTGGTGGAGTCCAAACTCTTTAGAGATGGTTTTGTAACCTTTTCCAGCCTGATGAGCATCAACAACGCTTTTTCTGAGGTCCTCAGAAATCTCCTTTGTTCATGTCATGATACACTTCCACAAACATGTGTTGTGAAGATCAGACTTTGATAGATCCCTGTTCTTTAAATAAAACAGGGTGCCCACTCACACCTGATTGTCATCCCATTGATTGAAAACACCTGACTCGAATTTCACCTTCAAATTAACTGCTAATCCTAGAGGTTCACATACTTTTGCCACTCACAGATATGTAATATTAGATAATTTTCCTCAATAAATAAATGACCAAGTATAATATATTTGTCTCATTTGTTTAACTGGGTTCTCTTTATCTACTTTTAGGACTTGTGTGAAAATCTGATGATGTTTTAGGTCATATTTATGCAGAAATATAGAAAATTCTAAAGGGTTCACAAACTTTCAAGCACCACTGTAGATATGTGTGGTTTTGATCCATATTGTTTTTTTTTTTTTTTTAAAGTCGGATTTTTCTGAGGATAAGACGCTTCTACTGACCATCGAGTACCCAGATCAGTTTGGAATTAAATTTATGGAAGTTTCTAAATAATATTACTTTGTTTCAGTCAAAATTAGCTGACCTGGTAATAATTCCTCAGCTTCAACTGTGGTGTCTTGGATGTCTTGGAACTCCATGGGCGAGCTACCACATGCAGCTTCCGCAAATTCAGCTGTCTTCCTCCTCCTTTGAGCTCTTTGGTGTTGTTCGGCTGCCTCAGAATCAAGTCCGACCTTGGCCGAAACATAACCCATTTTCTGAGAGGGTGCTCTGGATTGTTTCTATCATATAATTTTGCTGGCGCTCCTGGAAGCGAAATGGTAATAACAATGAACGAGTGAACTACAACAAGAGAACGCTTATTTTATAGCAAAATTCTAGCAACACGAAATAAAATTCTTCCATGATATTATTGAGAAAGCTTTTGAATCTCACCTGAGATAAATAATTACTGCAAACACAAGCTGTTTTGGTTTTTGTCTCTGTTAGATCAGCCCTGCCGATGTTGTTCAGCCGTGCTCATCTCCTCTCCATACTAAGCCTCAGAGTTTCCTCGCCCTCTTTCTGAATCACAGACGGAATTCTAAAAAATTGGAATGTGCCATGATCACGAGTACTGTTGCGACCACAACCATATACAGCACAAAGATATGGCATAGCTAAAAGAATGCTTAAAGCAGTGGAAAAACAAAGAGAGTGGTGCACGCATGACTATGTTTTGTATGGAATGTCGCTTGACCCTCACTCACTCACTCATCCTCGCTGGCTCGTGAAAGCATGGCGCCTCGGCAGATGACCCTCCAGTTCGTTCTGTTCTCGGCAGCAAGCCAGGCTGTGCGGAGGTTGAGTCCGGCCTCTCTCAGGTCTGCCTTAAGCTGGTCAAGCCACCTGGTCCGGGGTCTCCCTCTGGGGTGGGACCAGTGGGGTGACCCCACATTTGTATATCTACCAACATGGCCGACATCCGGGTTTCTATTTTGCTTTGATGTCACTTGCAAGTCAGGGATTGCATAGACCTATTGAGACACCTTACTATGCTGGTAAACAGCTCTTTTTCCTGACATATGCTATCATTGTGGTAACAGTGGCATTGTATCAACACCAGAAGTGCAACAAAGGAAACTGGAATTTGGTATTGTGCAGCCTATCTGTGGAGGATGTCTATTGCAGGGAAAAGAAATTGTCTGGAGAAACGCGGTTAAGGTGACCAAAAAACCCAAAAGAAAGTGAACTTTGAAATATCAGGAGTAAACTGAGAATAATTGAAAGGAAGGCATATCTAAGAGTTGTTTATCACAAATCATTAAAAGTTTAAAGACTTTGAACATTATAAATCCCCTAAAGTGAACATTAAGACAGGTACGAATTTATTTAAAGGAAAATGTATCACATTAAAGGATTTGTGATTAAAATTTTGAATAGTTTTTCTTTCTTGAAATATTATGCAAATTTTACAAATTTGTAGTTTTTAATAAAGAAATTAACATAATCCACTGTCATTCACAAAAATTCTTGTTTTATGAAAATGTTAAAAAATATTTTTTTCATGTGAGATTTCTTATGACTTGAAGTAGTAGCACTCATACTTTTAAACATGCATATTACAAACATAAAAATATGAACCAAATGTTTCAGTATTACAATTGAATACCAACCATTTTATGTAGGGTTTTTTTTTTTACTTATTTAGAAATGTGATAAGTGAAATAGCCTAATTCATCCAAGAATGTTTGTGAATTCTAGCCATATATAATTGATTGGATAGGCTTTATCAAATTTAGTTTTAAAAATGTATGAACTACATGTTCAATAATCTATTTGAGCTGACGTGAATTTTATTTTAAAATTTTCCTCCAACATCTCATTTTACTTGCCTAAAAATAAGACAATGCATGAAGATAGCTATTTATTTTAAGTTTTATTTCGACCTCTGACACTGTAGTTGTTTGAAAAATTTTCAAGACCACAATTTTGAATATTAAATGGCCTTAGGTGATCTATAACCATTATCTTTCTCTTACCCAGAGTGACTTAAGATCTAATCATGTTGCATAAGCATTCATCTTGTTACAGCAGCAGGCATCAGGGCCCTGTGTGTGGGCTGGCTGATAGTGTTAGCATTTTAGCCCGTGCATTTGACTACTAGCCAATTCAACTTGTTAAAAGGCAAGTTATAAAGCTATAAACATGAAAAATTAGGCTCATGAGAAGAGAGCCTTCACTGTCATGATTTTTAATGAGTTTTTATGAGCTTTTAAATGGACCATCACCTCCAGTGTTAGCATCATTAGCTGCTTTTAGCACTACATACATTTCTATGAAGGTGGGACATGCAAAGCATTGCTTTACCCGGTTCTGAACATGATGAAAGCATATCTACTTGATTTGTGTGGGACAAATCTGTGGGACACAGGTTGTGTTGACACAGCGTCCAAGAGCAATATCGCTAATTCCATGTCCAGGATCATCCCTTTCACCCCTATAAAAAATTACTCCATATTGGAAAAGATCTGCTAATTTATTCTTGTTTGACTGTGTTTCCGGGCGGCACGGTGGTGTAGTGGTTAGCGCTGTCGCCTCACAGCAAGAAGGTCCTGGGTTCGAGCCCCGGGGCCGGCGAGGGCCTTTCTGTGTGGAGTTTGCATGTTCTCCCCGTGTCCGCGTGGGTTTCCTTCGGGTGCTCCGGTTTCCCCCACAGTCCAAAGACATGCAGGTTAGGTTAACTGGTGACTCTAAATTGACCGTAGGTATGAATGTGAGTGTGAATGGTTGTCTGTGTCTATGTGTCAGCCCTGTGATGACCTGGCGACTTGTCCAGGGTGTACCCCGCCTTTCGCCCGTAGTCAGCTGGGATAGGCTCCAGCTTGCTTGCGACCCTGTAGAAGGATAAAGCGGCTACAGATAATGAGATGAGATGAGATGAGATGAGACTGTGTTTCCTGAGAGGGCTTTTTTTTTTTTTTCCTAATTGTTTCTGGCTCTGCTGAATCACTAGTTTCATCCATGTTTTTTTCTTTCCAAAAAGGCTGAGATAGGGAGGAGTGAAGGGGCATTGAGGGTGTGTACATAAAAAGACTAACAGGAGGCCAACGTAATCATAAAAAAGCACTATAGTCTGTAACATAGTTTTCCAAATGGGTATCCTCAGCCAAATAACATCATACATGTCAACCTTTGGTCAATCAAACCTGTATAACCAACCTCCAAAATCCGTATTTCCCTTATAAAATCCGTATAAGATGCAAATTAAAATAATTTACCTAAAATTTGAATGATAATTAACAATGATATATCCCAGTTACTTTTTATTCAATATTAATAACAATAAACCTTCAGAATGAATAGAAAGCTCCAATGTTTGACAAAAACACAAAGTGTTATCAGCGTAGTTATGAAGGAAATACTTCGTTGTTTGGAGACAGGGTTTCACCGAGCGGCTATTATGCACGAGACTTCATATTAGCCACAAAGTCAGAAAAATCTGTTCATAAAATTACGTTATAATGACCAAATACAATGAAAAGTATTTTTCCAGTCTCACCTGTGAAATGTAATCCCATGTGATCTCGTTTGGACGGTAAACCTGTTGGTACAGTTAAACGCAGCACATGAATGAGGCATCTTTATTCTCGGGCGAGGATGACGCAGAAGCCTATGACTTCACGGTTGGCGGGATTCTCGCAATGCGGTGTGCGCATGAACAAAAATGGAACGAAGTCTCGCTACCACAAGATAACACGCGATTTCATAAGACTCTTTACTGGCTGGCTGTGGTGTACAGTACGTTTGTAAATGTTATGCGCTCGTTTATCATCGTGGGAATTGATTATAGCTATAAATAAATATTGAAGTTTTTTTTTAAAGAATCCGTATAACTTTATTTATACGCCCGTATACTACGTTTATTGAATCAAATCCGTATAAAATACGGACATTCCGTATAGGTTGACATGTATGTAACATACTTGTGTTGATCTCATAGCTTAGACAATTATTTTTGTCATGCATTATTTTGCAGTTTATTTGGACTAATAAGAAATAAAAAATCTTTGACTATTGCACCTTTAAAATTGTTTGTTTCACTGCTAGACTTTTTCACTTTTTCTGGCCTAAATGTACTTTTAAGCTGGGAATGCTGACTTTTTTTTTTTTTTTTTCAAATAGTGCATTTTCTGGAAAACTGTGTTTACTACTTGCCAGTCATATCTTCTTGTAATGTCTGACAAGGTTATAGACACTTGTACAAGGTTCTGGAATCATCTTGTTTTACACAGAACATTCTAAGCTAGTTTATAACCTTAGGTTTGTTCATGTGAGATTACAAAACATAGACTTTCCCACAACCCTCTCTGCTCATTTGTTTGTATTTTCTGAACTATTTTGTTGACAAGTCTTAACCTACTGGCAGAAGCAACTAGGTTTTGGACTAAAATATCCTGATGTCCTAGAATTCATGTCATAGACGTCGCCAGACCCATTTTAGGGTAGCTCCAGCCACCCTATCTTATGGCAAAGCCACCCTATATTTTTTGCCCTTTTTTAAATTATTTATATTTTTATTTTTTTTCCCAAAAAAAAACAAAGGCAGTAAAGCACTGAACATGAGCCATCAAGAATGCAAGTTAATCCGAACAACAGTTTCTGCTTGCTTATTTATTGTTTAATGCAATATTATTAATATCGTTATGATTCCTCCTCATTGGCTCTGTGTCAAGCGTCACGTTGAGTGGTAGGCTAGTAGGACTTAAAAAACTACGCGGGCATTCTGCAGCAGGCGCGGTGCGGGCTTCCATTGAGTTGGGTTTGCAGAGAGTCAGAATTCTATGCTTTCATTTGCAGACACACATGGTGAGATTGTAATTTGATGTCAGTGGTTTGCATTTGCTTAACTTTACCTAGGCTATATTGAGCAATGGGTAGTGAGGAAAGACGATATTGTAGCTTTTCTATTTCAACTGTAAATCTGGCACGTTAGCATGGTGAACAAACTTACTAAGCTGTGTGGGTTGTAGCCTACTAGCATTAGTTTTGGCATGGGAAAAGATTATCTGTCTGTCTATCCTTTGGCTAGATGGATATACGAAGATTTTTTAAGAAAGGGAGTCAGCAGCAAGAGCCTATCTCCTGGATAGTTTTCATATACTGTTAATTTTACTTAATCTGTTAAATTGACATTTCCTTTATTTCATAACACATCACTGCTATTTGCATTAAAACTTGTCAACAGACTAATGTGAAAAAGTCTCAAGGATATCCTTCTTTGTGATGATGCTATTGTCTACTGTCTATTTATGACAACTTGTATTTTAGGTTAAACTGTAGGTTATGAGCAAATCCATCAAAGACAAAGCCGTTTTTTTTTGTAATTTTCTCACATGTAGTAGACATACAAAGAAATTATAACTATGTTTCTCACTGTGCCAGGTGTAGACAAAGACATGCCAAAGTATACAGGACACACACACACACACACACACACACACACACACACACACACACACACACACACACACATAAACAGGGTTATTGCAAAGCAGCAGAGGGCGTATTGCAAAGTCATGTAAAATAAATGGTGCAAAAGGTATAGTGCAAGTAATGTGGTAGACATGGGGGGGTTTGAGACCAAGTTTTCATTCCTGGCTTAATGGCAGCATAGTGGTGCAGATTTCTAGTTTCCTGGCGGGGGGCGGGGGGGGGGGGGGGGGGGGGGGGGGGGTATGAAGATGTTGGTAAATCTGGTGGTTACATAGTCTTCTGTAGAATGTTTACATGATGATTTGTGAAGCACTTGCCCTCTTCAGTTTGCGCAGGAATGCATGACACCTACCATTGTTTTTTTCACATTTTTGTAGTTTAGCTGGTGAAGTTGCTTCAGCAAGCAATTAAATGATGAAAGCAATTTTAAAATAGAATAGAAATGGTGGGAAGTGTGTCCCCAAGGTGTGATGCTCTTGAAATAATGAATTGATTGACAGCCTTAGTAGGTGCTCTGAAAAATGTTCGGCGCGCGCTGCGCGCGCACAATACCTTTTCTCCTCTGGGTGCTAAGCTACCCCTGTCTCTCAAACCTAGTGACGTCCCTGATTCATGTCCTAGAAAAGCTCCTGTAACACGAGTTAAAAAAAAAAAGCACAAACTGTGAATGATCCTCCAGTGTTTCCCATATGTAAGTTATCTCCAGTGTTCCCTCGATTTTATTTCTTGCTGAGAAAAACTTCTTGCTATTGGGAAGACCCTTCTGCCATTTTAGAAGAAATACCCAATGAGCTTACAGATTGCAGCTACTCTGCTCCTGCTGGTTAGCATTAGGCCTGGGCCACACCGGCTGTATCTCGAGCGTGGTGGTTGAGGAACGTCTTGCTTTTCATTTCAGCGCCCATTTTAACAGATGAGAGCAGCCACAAAACCTGTGTGAGACATGCGTCTCAGGCGCGTCATCTACAGCTATGGCGTGGTGCCTGTTTTTTCATGCATTAAGTAAGCAGTACTCAGCAAAAATAGATAGTGAAAAGGACTGGTTCTGTTATATTGATATATCAGCAGCATTACATAACTACATGTTAGTTTCAATGTCTACGCTATATATCATAGACGTGAAAAAAAATCCATTTTTTAAAAAATTGAGCACATGCTTCTTAACTGTTATCTGTCTAAACTAAATATCAATTAAAATGACAGTGAAACAAAATCAGACATTTTATCATTGATGGCCGTTATCAAAGGCAAACTCATTGTAGAAAGATAGGGCTGGCAGTAGGAGTCTAGTGACATAACCGTCACGTACACGCTACACACCTGATGTGGCCCAAGCCTTAGCCAGTTAGACTGGGAAGACAACCGATTTTCAGATTAAATGATAAATTGGGCTCAAATTTAGTAACTAGTTAATATTCTGGAAATCAAATATTCATGACAAAATGTTATTAATTAAGTTTGGGAGCATGGCTTGATCTACTCCAGCATATTGTGCTAATTACAGTTATAAACTATCTAAGGTTACTATATAAGGTTATATAGTACCCCAGGGCACGGTGCTGGCCCCTCTTCTCTTCACCCTGTACACTTCTGCTACAACTCGGAGCTGTGTCACATTCAGAAGTTTGCCGATGACACCATAGACATATAAACATAGACGCCGCATTGAGCTGGTGGCCCCGTTGCTGGGATACGTCAGTGTCCGCCATATTTGATGTGGCAAATCTTCCCCGTAAACCAATGCAAGTAAATGGACTGAACTTCATAAAGCCCCTTTCTACAATAATATTTAACTTGATGCCTTTTATTCACCCATTAAGACACACACATATATATTTGGGAAACAAACAGGCATCAAAACAACATATATAACTTTTAATGTGATGGTTATAAATAGTGTGCGAAACACCCTGTACACTGCAAACTAGAGACAGATACGCAATAGATAGCTCAGGTAAGCTAATCAGTCAGCATACCATAGCAAGCTACCAAAACCTGAGGCCAAAATAACCAACCTACAAGACTGAATATGATAAATGATGGAAATAGTGGAAAAACTGGAAATAGTGAATGAAAATAAAAATTTACTGTTTTATTTATTGAGTCACCACACAGACCTACTCTCGTTGAATAAAGTGAGTTGAATGACCACCAAACTGAGTTCGGCCAGGTTCTAACGTCATACCAAAACAAAATACATCACTGATTCCTTCACATTCAGAAAGGTTAAAAACATTCATCATACGTTCAAAAACGTTCATCATAGTGTGGCACTGTATTATCTAATTATCACTGCTTATAACTATATACCTACCCGGTGGAGATGAGCTGGGAAACTGAAGACTGAAGGAACAGCTCCCTCTCTGATCCTGACTGTCTGACCTGTTCTGTCAAAATCCTCCGTTCTGAAGTGTTCACTGCACAGCATGGATGACGGAGTAGCAGAAAACCCTTCCCGTCGCACAGCTGTCTCCCACTGCTTTTTCATGTCTTTATTTTTGGGAAACCTACATAGTATGTGAAAAGTTAGCTAAGCAACTAACAACAATCAGCGTAGTTACGAAGGAAATACTTCGTTGTTTGGAGACAGGTTTCACCGAATGGCTATTATGCGCGAGACTTCATATTAGCCACAAAGTCAGAAAAATCTGTTCGTAAAATTACGTTATAATGACCAAATACAATGAAAAGTATTTTTCCAGTCTCACCTGTGAAAGGTAATCCCATGTGATCTCGTTTGGACGGTAAACCTGTTGGTACAGTTAAACGCAGCATATGAATGAGGCATCTTTATTCTCGGCTACTGTCTAGACACTATACCAGAGACAGTTGAAAAATCTCCACTTTGCCACATCCAATATGGCGGCGAGGATGACGTATGATTCTACGCAGAATGTGGCGTCTATGTTTATATATCTATGGATGACACAGCCATCGTTGGGTGTATCAGTGACAACAGAGAGGAGGAGTATAGGAGCCTGGTGAGGGACTTTGCTGTGCGGTGCAACAGGAACCATCTGCAGCTCAACACCTCGAAGACCAAGGAGCTGGTCATTGACTTTGGGAGGTCCAGACCAAGGTCACGACCAGTTCTGATCGAGGGAGTCGAGGTGGAGGCTGTGGATTCCTACAAGTACCTCGGGCTGTGGCTGGACAGCAAGCTGGACTGGACTTGCAACACCAATCACTTATACAGGAAGGGACAGAGCAGGCTATACTTCCTTAGGAGGCTGTGGTCCTTTAACATCTGCAGGAAACTCCTGTGGATGTTCTATCAGTCTGTGGTCACCAGTGTCCTGTTTTACACCATGGTGTGCTGGGGGGCAGCACATCCAAGAAGGACATATCCAGGCTGGACAAACTGATCAGGCGGGCCGGCTCTGTGGTCAGCATGAAGCTGGACTCTCTGGTGACGGTGGCAGAGAAGAGGTCTATGGACAAACTATTGAACATCATGGACGATGCCAGTCACCCTCTGCACACTGTCATCAGCAACCAAAGGAGCCTGTTCAGTGACAGAATGCTCCTTCCCAAGTGCAGGACGAACAGACTCAAAAACACCTTTGTCCCTCATGCCATCAGAC
The DNA here is from genome assembly GCF_027579695.1 of Neoarius graeffei. Taxonomy (NCBI): domain Eukaryota; kingdom Metazoa; phylum Chordata; class Actinopteri; order Siluriformes; family Ariidae; genus Neoarius; species Neoarius graeffei. Next base: position 27,886,921 of record NC_083570.1, read on the forward strand.
TGTACAACTCCTCTCTGGGGGGGAGGAGGGGTAACAGGAGGACAGAGGATGGGAAGGAGTAGTAGCCTAGCCTAGCCTAACAATAAGCAATACCGGACAATGTGCAATATAAAGTGCAGTATCTCTCCTGCTGCCCCCCCTTTCCTTTTTTTTCTTTCTCCCCTCCTCTCTCTCCCCCTTCCTCTCTTCCCCATATCTTATTCTTTTTATATTTGTATTATGTAAATACTTAATTTATTTTAATTTATCTAGAAGTTTTTTCTCTATTTCTTTCTCTGTTTATCTGTAATGATGCTGCTGGAATCTTAATTTCCCTGAGGGAACCCTCCCAAAGGGATCAATAAAGTTTTATCTAATCTAATCTAATCTAATCTAATCTAATCTAATCTAATCTAATCTAATCTAATCTAATCTAATCTAAAGGCAATATTTATGATGTAATTCTGAAAAGCTGAGCATTATAATATTTGAGTATTTGACCTAGTGGATCAAACAATATGCTGGTAATTAAGCATGTGCACATGATTAAACTTTCCCTACCATAAAACTGTATTTTTATTCTATGTCAATAATATTCAACCTTCATCCATATATTAATTTATTCAGTAGATAATGTATCCTTTGCATTAATACAATCTAGAACTATAACTAATGCATATATTAGAGCATATATATTATGGCAATAAATTAATAAATCTATCTGTCTATTATCTATCTAATTGGTTTGTGTTATACATTAAGCACAGGACTTTCAGAATCAATATTGGGGCCTACTCCTCAGCGTCTGCCATCATGTCATCAGGAGTGTCTCAAGGGTCAATATTGGGACCGCTACTGTTTTCCTTGTATATGCTTCCCCTTGGTCAGATTATTCAGAAACATAATATCTCATTTCATTGCTATGCTGATGATCTGCAATTATACATACCTCTATCTCTCAGTAGTCAGTGCTCTATAACTGGGCTCAATGACTGCATCCTAGAGATAAAGAATTGGATGGCACATAGTTTTTTACAATTAAATGAGGGCAAAACTGAGGTTATTCTTTTTGGCCCCCCTAAGCAAACTGAACGTCTGAGGGGAAACCTGGGTCCTTTAACTCCTTTTACTAAAACACAGGTTAAAAATCTTGGGGTTTTGTTTGACGCCGAACTAAAGTTTGACAAACAGGTAAATGCTGTAGTAAAGGGTAGCTTTTTCCAATTCAGAACAGTTGCCAAATTGAAATCATCTTTAATTAAATCAGATTTTGAGAAAGTTATACATGCTTGTATTACTACAAGACTTGATTATTGTAATGCACTGTATACTGGAGTCAGTGAATCTTCCCTTTCCCGTTTACAGCTGGTTCAGAATGCAGCTGCCAGACTGCTCACTGGTACAAGAAAAAGGGAACATATTACTCCCATCCTGGAGGCTCTGCACTAGCTCCCTGTTAAGTACAGAGTATTGTACAAAGTGGCACTGACTGTTTTTAAAGCCTTAAATGGTCTAGCACCACTGTATGTTGTGGACATGCTATGTCCATACACCCAAATACGATCCTTAAGATCTGCTTCACAGGCACTTCTTAATACTCCACGATCCCGTTTGACACAGAAAGGGGACCGTGCTTTCAGTATGTTTGCTCCAAAGCTATGGAACAGTCTACCAAGCGAACTGAAGTCTGCAACATCTCTAACTAGTTTTAAATCTTTACTTAAAACACATCTTTTCCGCCTTGTATTTGATTGCCTCTGATTCTGTATGTGATTTCTGGTCGGAGGTCTCTCCTTTCTCTTGTATTTTCTGTCAGTCAGTGCGTTTACATGCACATCCAAATCGAGCTACTGTCGGCAATCGAGCTAAGGGTCCCAGCAGGGGTGCCAGAGAAATCCAATCCTACATGCACACAAGGAAATCGAGCTATTGTGTGAGGTACATTGTTCACCCGAGCCACAGGTGGCGCTACACGCCCCATCGTGTTGGTACACTTCCGGTTGTCGTCATGAAGAAGAGGAGTGATTTCCACTTTACATTCACACCACATGTCATTGCCACCTGTTGGCTACAAACTGTCCTGCGCAGACCACTGTTTTGTAAGACAACTTCATCTCATCTCATTATCTCTAGCCGCTTTATCCTTCTACAGGGTCGCAGGCAAGCTGGAGCCTATCCCAGCTGACTACGGGCGAAAGGCGGGGTACACCCTGGACAAGTCGCCAGGTCATCACAGGGCTGACACATAGACACAGACAACCATTCACACTCACATTCACACCTACGGTCAATTTAGAGTCACCAGTTAACCTAACCTGCATGTCTTTGGACTGTGGGGGAAACCGGAGCACCCGGAGGAAACCCACGCGGACACGGGGAGAACATGCAAACTCCACACAGAAAGGCCCTCGCCGGCCCCGGGGCTCGAACCCAGGACCTTCTTGCTGTGAGGCGACAGCGCTAACCACTACACCACCGTGCCGCCCCTGTAAGACAACTTATTTTGCACAATTGTATATTTTTCTAAAGTCCATTTTTTGCTTACAATTTAACTTATGTCTTAATAAAAACACAAAAAGTTCAATTGTTTTTGTTTTTTGTCTCCTTGTTCCTCCTGACCTCTTCTGCTGCTCGCTACTACTACTGTTGTCATGCCGACCAAGGCTGTTGTGTTTCCCGCTTGTGGTCTCGTCACTCCCGGAAGGGAAGTAAGTGGCTCGACTACGTAGCGTGATAGGGTTACATGCACTAAGTAGCTCGGCTACAATCGCATAATCTAGGTCGCGTAGCTCGATTACGAGAAATCCAGTTCATTTCGATTTCAGCCGAGCTAAGGTGTATCCATGGCATTTAGAACTTCGATTTCAGTCGAGCTACGGCAGAAATTCGATTTTCTCTATGTGCATGTAAACGCACTGACTGTTGCTGTTATTGTCCTTGGTTGTTCTCTGTGTAGCTTTTGGCTAAAATTCAATGTGTCTTGTATTTTATTTTATTTTGATTTTATGTCAATTTTAATTTATTTCATTCACTGATTGTTAAGCACTTTGGTTGTAAATGTGCTATATAAATAAATTTTACTTACTTACTATCTATACAGCTTATCCGTTAGGGTCATGGGGGAGCTGGAGCCAATCCCAGCCGAATTTGGGAGAGATGGGGTACACCCTGGGCAGGTTTCCAATCCATTGCATGGCTAACACACAGATGAACAACCATTCACACTCACATTAACACATATGAGAAATTTAGAGTAGCAAGTTGACCTAATCCACGTCTTTTGACTGTGGGAAGAAACCAGAGCACCTGGAGGAAACCCACACAGGCAGAAGGAGAATATACATAGCCAGCTGGGGTTGGCTCCTGCTCACACATCACCCACAACTGATAAGTAGAATAGAAAATGAATGAATGGATGAATGATTTCTTTATTTTATACAAAACTGTGTTTTTATTTCTGCATGGGCCTTTTGGCTCTCCGTAGTTGCAACTCAGTATCTTGTACACTTCAGGTTCTGATAGTGAGACCAAGAAAGTCTGAGTGTTTGATGGTGAGACAGAAGTGATGGTCAGAGGTGTTAAACAGTTAATATGGCTTGCTCAGACCACAGCTAATGTAGTTGCCATTATTTGGGGTTGGAACATAATTTGGGCAGCGAGAATGTCTCAGTTTTGATATGCGTTCATGTTTGGGCTTTCATAAAATGAGAAAAATGCTATATTGTTATGAAAGTCAAGTGTATCTGTGGTTGGTCCAAACTGCACTGCAATCATCTTTCAGTCACTCCAATTAACTAATCAGTTGACTAACTTGAAATCCAGTTCCAGCAATGTTTTTTTGGTTACAACAATGTTTGTTGGTTTCTGGTTACAAGTTGCAGTTTTGCCTTAAATACAGCATTATATTTTGAAATGGGAATGCAGCCTCAGCCAACAGAGAACAAAAATAGCATTTAATAAATGTAAACATGCAAACTCCGCACAGAAAGGCCCTCGCCGGCCACGGGGCTCAAAACCGGACCTTCTTGCTGTGAGGTGACAGCGCTAACCACTACACCACCGTGCCGCCGCTGCTGATGATTTCTTTCAAAATTGTTCTACTATAGTGAAGGAGATTGGATTGCATTGACCTGTAGTATTTATCCATCCATCCATTATCTGTAACCGCTTATCCTATTTAAGGGTTGCAGGCAAGCTGGAGCCTATCCCAGCTGACTATGGGCGAGAGGCAGGGTATACCCTGGACAAGTTGCCAGGTTATCATAGGGCTCACACACAGAGACAAACAACCATTCACACTCACATTCACACCTACGGTCAATTCAGAGCCACCAATTAGCCTAACCTGCATGTCTTTGGACTGTGGGGGAAACTTACGCACACACGGGGAGAACATGCAAACTCCACATAGAAAGGCCCTCGTCGGCTGCTGGACTCGAACCCAGGACCTTCTTGCTGTGAGGCGATAGTGCTAACCACTACACTACTGTGCTGCCTGACCTGTAGTAGTGGTGGTTATTTGTTTTTGGAATTGAAGTTGAGTTGAACCATTTAGGAATGATATTGTCTCTTGAACATCTCATCTCATTATCTCTAGCCGCTTTATCCTTCTACAGGGTCGCAGGCAAACTGGAGCCTATCCCAGCTGACTACGGGCGAAAGGCGGGGTACACCCTGGACAAGTCGCCAGGTCATCACAGGGCTGACACATAGACACAGACAACCATTCACACTCACAATCACACCTACGGTCAATTTAGAGTCACCAGTTAACCTAACCTGCATGTCTTTGGACTGTGGGGGAAACCGGAGCACCCGGAGGAAACCCACGCAGACACGGGGAGAACATGCAAACTCCACACAGAAAGGCCCTCGCCGGCCCCGGGGCTCGAACCCAGGACCTTCTTGCTGTGAGGCGACAGCGCTAACCACTACACCACCGTGCCACCTCTCTTGAACATATTTTAATAAAGATGATATGGCTGGTGAGTCTTTTTTTTTAAAGAAATGTACAGTATTTCGCAGTTTGATGACAGAAATGGAGACTAAATTGTTTATTTGGTTGGAAAATTTCACAATTCTCATTACGCACTGAGATGTTGGAAAGCTTGATAGTGCTGAGACTGCAGTTGAAAAAAACCTGCATGGACTAAGTTCAGTGTATTTCCACAGTAATTGGAGATGTATTAAAAGTTCAGAGTACTAGATGAAGTTACACAAACAAGACCTTTCAGACAAAAGTCCTTCATCGGCTGGATAAGCAAAGGGCTTCTGAAGCTTAGGAGATGAAGCCAGTATATGTTTGAAATACTGCATTAATTTCACTGGGGCTTCATGATAGGCCATGGGCTAGATATGCACCTTGTGCACCCCCTACACCTCTACCAAACCAATTTTTTTAACCTTTGGGGTCCCCTGAACATGAAATAAACTGGTAACAATTGAGAATCAGTAGCCATTTTGAACATAAGTTGCATACTACTGTCAAAAATGTTACATTTCCATGATATGACAAGAAACAGAGGTAAGCACTGAAAGAAAATCTTCTTTTTCATTGTTCATCAATATTAATCTTCAAAATCACTTTCATTTTCATATCCTGTCACTTCCAGGCACAAACGACAAGTCTGTATCTGAATTGTCATCACTGTCTGTGGAATCAGATGTAACCTGGTTAATGTTGGTGAGCTCTTGCAGCAAGATGTCTCCTTTATACTAGAGAGGATGCAGGTTTCCATCATGTTCCTCCCAACCATTACTTTGGCTCGCATTGGGAATAGCAGGCTTAGGAATGTGTGCTTTTTTCCATATTCCAACTTGCAGGTTCACCCTCTGAATGTATTGGATTAGATACGTCCTGTAGGGTGGGAGATTCACCATATTGACATTAGTAGAAGGAATGAGGTGATTCCGCTTGTTATATACCACATTTATCCGAAAGCGGCATAGGTCATCCACCTTGGACACCTTAGATGCTCTGCCATATACAGACCATATGTAGCTTTCCAGTTCTTCAAGATTTGTTTCTGGTATGTTCTAGGTGTCACCTAACTTCTTGTGTGCTGGGATATATTTCTCTTGTCACAGTAGTGTCTTTATGGACTTTAGTTTGCCAATTCCCCGGAAGGCACTGGTGCTGTCACAGCCACAGCATGCATGAAGGCACATCAGAGCTGTACATTTTTCCTGGGCAATTTCTTCTGCTATCTTGCTGACATCAATCATTCTCTGCTTGTTTCCTGTGCCAGTGTCAAACAAAATAGTGATGTCATTAATGGAGGCAGCATAATGCAGCAAGATGAAAAGGACTTCCGAATATCGACTTTACAGTCAAACAAAACGGTAGTTCTTGCTCTTGGCATAATTCACATAGTGTATGACTCATGTGTCCATTTCTTCTTGTGAAGATCTCAGTGGCACTATGTTCTATACGACTGTTTTCTGACCATCTTCAGATGTTAGCAGGTGAGCTTTGTCTTCACATATGAAGATCACTTGTCTTCCTTGTAGTTTTGATGCATAGTTGACACTACTCCAGAGCTTGAAAAGTAATTTGATGAATTGGAGTTTATTTTCATCATTTGGCACGAATGACTTCCAATCAGGGGGCGACACAGTGGTTAGCACTGTTGCCTCGCAGCAAGAAGGTTCTGGGTTTGAGCCCAGTGGCCAACAAGGGCCTTTCTGTGTGGAGTTTGCATGTTCTCCTTGTGTCTGTGTGGGTTTCCTCCGGGTGCTCTGGTTTCCCCCACAGTCCAAAGACATGCAGGTTAAGCTAATTGGTGACTCTAAATTGACCGTAGGTGTGAATGTGAGTGTGAATGGTTGTTTGTGTCAGCCCTGCAATGATCTGGCGACTTGTCTAAGGTGTACCTTGCCCATAGTCAGCTGGGATAGGCTCCAGCTTGTCCGCAACCCTGCACAGGATAAGCGGTTATGGATGGATGGATTTCCAATCAGGTGATCTCTTTGTAGCACCTCCTTTCAGTAGTAGCTTTTCACCACAGTCATGGCGTTGCATTTCCATGGACTTCACTGATCCTGGAAGGTACTGGTCAGTGCTGAAAACAAGATCGCCTGTCTTGCCAATTATATCAAAAACCTTGGAGCCAATCTGGATGAAATTAACTGGCAATTTCCTCAGGTGGGAGAAGCTGGCATTTCTGTCATAGATGGTCAAACTTTCAGCTGATGGGGGAATGTGAGCGTTGGCACAATCTTTGGTAAGATAATGGAATGTTTTTGCCTTGTTGGTCTTGGCAAGGTATCCATCAGCAGTGACCAGGCACAGGAATTAAAAGGTACAGTAGGTCATTAACTCCTTCAAGTCCAGATGCAGGCTCTGATTCTGAGACTTCAGAAGCAGGTGAAACACAACATTTCCTTGTTGTTTATACTAGACAACTTTATTCTTGGTCGTCTTCATTTTAGAGACTTTGTTCATGTCCTCCAAAGTCTTGAGGCATAATCTCTTCACTGTCACGAAGAAGTCTTGCCTTATTTTCAGTCTGTTCTCAACAAAGGTGTCACATGCTTGTTGACCAAAGACCTCAGCATTCAGAACATCTTTTGAAATGTCATCAGATGTGGTACTCATTGTACTGTTCCTGCAATATAAGCATCCATCCATCCATTATCTGTCGCCACTTATCCTGTACAGGGTCACAGGCAAGCTGAAGCCCAGCCCAGTTAACTATGGACGAGAGGCAGGGTACACATAGAGACGAACAACCATTCACACTCACATTCATACCTACGGTCAATTTAGAGCCACCAGTTAGCCTAACCTGCATGTCTTTGGACTGTGGGGGAAACCCACGCACACATGGGGAGAACATGCAAACTCCACACAGAAAGGCCCTCGTTGGCTGCTGGGCTCGAACCCAGGACCTTCTTGCTGTGAGGTGACCGTGCTAACCACTACACCACCATGCCGCCCACAATGTAAGCAATTGACCACAATTAATAATAATAATAATAATAATATCTTTTTAATACAGGTGGTACGGTGGTGTAGTGGTTAGCACTGTCGCCTCACAGCAAGAAGGTCCAGGTTCGAGCCCCGTGGCCGGCAAGGGCCTTTCTGTGCGGAGTTTGCATGCTCTCCTTGTGTCCGCATGGGTTTCCTCCGGGTGCTCCGGTTTCCCCCACAGTCCAAAGACATGCAGGTTAGGTTAACTGGTGACTCTAAATTGACCGTAGGTGTGAATGGTTGTCTGTGTCTATGTGTCAGCCCTGTGATGACCTGGCGACTTGTCCAGGGTGTACCCCGCCTTTCGCCTGTAGTCAGCTGGGATAGGCTCCAGCTTGCCCTGCGACCCTGTAGAACAGGATAAAGCAGCTAGAGATAATGAGATGAAATGAGATCTTTTTAATACTTCCTCAATAATAAGGATTGAAGCAATTTTAGCTGTTAAAGATTGTCTACTTTGGTTGGTGTAATTTGATGTGCAACACCAATGGAAATGTAACATTTTTGACGGTAGTATGCAATTTATGTTCAAAATGGCCATTGATGTTTCGATGTGGGTTATGGAGCTGACATGAGAACTGAGTTCTAGGATTCAGCCATGTTGTTTAATAAATATCTGCCCCACCCCGTAGCTCCCGCAATACATGCATGTGCATCAAGATGGCAATAGGTGAATCATTTACATATCATGATATCCCCCTTCAGGGCAGCACGGTGGTGTAGTGGTTAGCACCGTTGCCTCACAGCAAGAAGGCCCTGGGTTTGAGCTCAGCGGCCGACAAAGGCCTTTCTGTGTGGAGTTTGCATGTTCTCCCCATGTCTGCGTGGGTTTCCTCCGGGCGCTCCGATTTCCCCCACAGTCCAAAGACATGCAGGTTAAGTTAATTGGTGGCTCTAAATTGACTGTAGGTGTGAATGTGAGTGTGAATGGTTGTTTGTGTCAGCCCTGCGATGATCTGGCGACTTGTCCAGGGTGTACCCCGCCTCTCGCCCATAGTCAGCTGGGATATGCTCCAGCTTGCCTGCAACCCTGTAGAACAGGATAAAGTGGCTAGAGATAATGAGATGAGATGAGAACTTTCAGCAAATTAACTTAAAGCTCATAGGCAACGGTTGTAATTTTATGCACATTTGAAACTTTATATGTTAAAAAACCCTCTGTAATTTTCTTCTGGTCCCAAGAAGTATTGTTAATAAGTAATAATTAAAATAAGTTAGTGTGGATCGTGGCAAATTTCTGTCGGCTATTTTCGTGACCACTCAGTGCGTAACGTCATTTAAGCCAAACAAACCGCTTGAGTTGAGTCCACTTCCGTTTACTTACATTGCCGTTCGGCTTCAGTGCAGACGTGCATTCAGGAATTTCCAAAGAAAAACCATGCCTTACTGTTGTGCAGTGAACTGTAACATCGGGACCAGTTCAGGAAGAAGTTTTTACCTTTTTCCGAGAGAAGAGAAGAGGCAGAGAGAGTGGATTGGGTTTTTTTGGAAGAGGAGAATAGGCAGAGGGAGAAGATTGGCTTTTTCCAAAAAAGGAGAAGAGGTGGAGTGAGTGGGTTGGCTTTTTCCAAAAAAGGAGAAGAGACAGAGTGAGAGGGTTGTTTTTTTCCGGAAGAGGAGACGAGGCGGAGAGAATGGATTGTGCGCGTGAAGTCAGAGGGTTGTTTTTTTCTGGAAGAGGAGACGAGGCGGAGAGAGTGGATTGTGCGCGTGAAGCCAGAGGGTTGTTTTTGTCCGGAAAAGGAGAAGAGGCGGAGAGAGTGGATTGTGCGCGTGAAACAAAATCAAGCAGTCAAAGAAGAAACGGACCAGCAACGCTCAAGCAAGAAGGAGAAGATTGGAGGTAAACATTTTTACTTTTGCTTGCAATTGACAAGTCAAGAATCCTGAGGGATCCTGTACAATCATTGTGGAAATGAGACAAATGGATATTTCCTTGCTTAGAGTAGGCTATAAATAGTATAATGCCAAGGATGGCAGGCTAATGTGGCCTACCATCGCACTGGATATAGTATCCCTCTATCCACTAGGGAGGGCGGTTTAATTATTCTTCAAAAGGGCTCTTATTGATGAAAGTAGGAATTTATCATAATTATCAGGATAAATTGTTTGGGCGCGAGTCTTGTTGAGGTCCGGGGTCACCGTGATCAGAGTTGGCCGAGTCGCTGTCCAATTCTGAGGCCGCATGGCAAACCAGTGAGCCACATTCACTGATTGCTTTGCAACAGCCATAGGTTCATACATACCGTATATGGTTTCACCTCTCGATATTCAATTTGTTGAGTTCCTACTTCAAAATCGCTATCACTTTCAGACATTTTACACAACCTCTCATGACCAAAGTCCGTACACTTGTGCTCGGTTCGCAAGTAAACACAGAGCTGCTTCCCATCTGTTTGGCTTAAATGACGTCACGACGACTGTCCCCTGGCAGTGAAAGTGCGCATAAGTGAGATGTAAACAAACCTTCGGAAATTGGGCAAAACAGTATATTTTAACCGTTTTATTCAATTTAGGGTGCAAATTAGACACTAGGAAGATTGAATTCACTTTTTGGGTCGTTCTTCAAGACAATAAAGTTGATATTCTACGTTTCACCTCCAACCATTGCCTATGACCTTTAAGTCACACTGTATAAAGCCCATTTTATATATCACATCACTGCTCAACATAACATGACAGCAATTTTTTTTTCAAAACATTTTTCAGGCTCTTTAACATAGTCTTGCATTTATTTAACCCTTTTGTTTAATTGCTCCTGCTGTTAAATTGTTCATTACATTATTAAACTGTTAGAACATGGAAAAAAGTCCATAGACCTACTCCTCAATAAGCCTTCTTGGTTTTGAGATGACTCGTCCATTTGCAGTTTTCACAGGGAGACTTGAGAGCTCTGTGGGACTGACAACTCGGTGTTTTGGTTTGATTGTCCATTTCATGTTTTACCTCTGTGTTGTCTCACACACACACACACACACACACTCTGTTGAGTCACATTTTGATTGTCCCTATCCTTCGGTGTGTTACTTTGTTCCTTTGATTGCATTAGAAACATTCTGTTCCTTCTATACACCTGCCCATCTGCCCGTCTGGACAACATAAGATCTTGGCTGCTCAGAAAGTCCAGTTACTTGAGCTGGATTCCATGCATCATCTTGCCATATTCTGACACCGTCAACAACCTGAAGTTTCTGAAGTTGTCGGGATTCTTGGTCAAAAGTATTCCTTTTGCTTCATCTGTTTAGTTTCTAACAACTTGTGTACTGCATTAGTTATCACCTGAGGTTTCATTGCAGCTGTTCAGCTGGTTAGTACTGGTACAGGAGACTGCCTGGGAAGACCAGATCCTGGCATGGAAGGGACTTTGATTCACACTCTTTCGCAAAAGCTTGGAATTCACATGAGCTGAACTGTGGCCCATTATCTGAAATTACTGTTTCAGGAATTCCATGTCTGGCGAATTGTAATTTCAGATGGGTCATGACTATTGCACTTCTTGTGTCTGACTTCAACCACTACCTCGATACACTTGGAATAATAGTCCACTAAGAGTAGATATTCCTGATGGTCAAAGGTGAATAAGTCGATACCTATCTTCCACCAGGGTCTTTCAGGAACACTTTGTGGATGCAATGGTGCTTTGGTTTGGCGTTTCTGGTGTGTGCCGCACACATCATAGTTGTTCACCATTTCTGTTATGCTTTGTGACATCCCAGGCCAAAAGAGTACATCTCTCGCTCTCCTTCTGCAGCTCTCTATGCCCAAGTGACTTTCATGAATTTACTTTAGCATTTCCGCTGTCATTGCTGCTGGAACGATGAGCCATTCTCCTTTATATACAACTCCATCCACAACTGAAATTTCTTCTCTGAGGTTCCAATACCCTTGTATTTCTTTTGCTACTTGGCTGTTCCTTTCTGGCCATCCATTCAGTACTGTCTCTGTGAGTTTTGTCAGTGTGAGATCCTTTTTGAATTCTTCTAATTGATCATTTGACACAGGTAAGTTTGACATCGGGCGGCACGGTGGTGTAGTGGTTAGCGCTGTCGCCTCACAGCAAGAAGGTCTGGGCTCGAGCCCTGTGGCCGGCGAGGGCCTTTCTGTGCGGAGTTTGCATGTTCTCCCTGTGTCCGCGTGGGTTTCCTCTGGGTGCTCCGGTTTCCCCCACAGTCCAAAGACATGCAGGTTAGGTTAACTGGTGACTCTAAATTGACCGTAGGTGTGAATGTGGGTGGGAATGGTTGTCTGTGTCTATGTGTCAGCCCTGTGATGACCTGGCGACTTGTCCAGGGTGTACCCTGCCTTTCGCCCGTAGTCAGCTGGGATAGGCTCCAGCTTGCCTGCGACCCTGTAGAACAGGATAAAGTGGCTAGAGATAATGAGATGAGAATGAAATTTGACATCACCATGTGCACCTGAGCTTCTGTTTCTTTATCAGGTGTGCCGGTCACTGGTAGGTAAGCTCTGGATAATGTATCAGCAATGTTCATCTCTTTTCCTGGCTGTACTGCATTAGTACTGTACTGACTGTACTTTCACTTGATACTTTTGTAATCTCATTAACAGTTTCTGTATTCTAGCTGAAGCACTGCTCAATGGCTTTTTCATGATCGCTTCAAGCGGTTTGTGGTCGGACTGTACATCAACCTCTCTTCCATGCACATATTGATGAAAGCACTCTGCTCCAAACACAAATCACCAACATTTCGTTTTCTATTTACGCGTAACACTGTTCCGTTTCAGTCAATGCACGCGATGCACAAGCTACTGGCTTGTCCTCTTGAAGTAAAACAGCACTAAGTCCACTTTTGGATGCATCTACAGAGAGTCACTGGTAGCCTAACATCTTAGTATCTAAGCAGGGGGGCTTCAGTGAGCATTGTTTTCAATTTGCTGAATGTGCACTGATACTCATCCTCCCACTGCCAGGCAACATCATTTCTGGTAAGTCCACACAATGGCTCAGTATGCTGTGACATGTTTGGAATAAACTTTGCGAGGTACAGTATGTGAGCATGCCTAGAAATCGCTCCACATCTTTCTTGCATTCTGGGGTGGGCATTTTTCTAACAGCCTCAATTTTGCTCAGATCTAGTGTCAAACTGAGAAGATGTGACCCAGGTATTTGATTTCCTCTAGGCCTACCTTGCATTTTTCTTTATTCGGGTTGAAATTCTTGACCCTTGTTCTCTTCAACACTTGCCTCAGTCTGCAATCATGCTGCTCTTTTGTTTCACCCCAGATCATAAGGTCATCAGTGTGTCTCAACCCCTTCAATTCCCTCAAACAGCTGTCTCACCATCCTGTGAAATACTTCTGGGGTGGAGTTGACCCCAAACGGAATCTGGAGGAATCTATAGCAGCTAAAAGGAGTGTTAAATGTATGAAGGTGAGAGCTGGAATCATCTAGGTTGAGTTGCCAAAACCCTGAACTTGCGTCCATCACTGTGAAGTATTTAGATTTTGAGAGTCTGCAAGTTATTTCCTCTACCGTTGGTAGCTGATAGTGTTCCCTCGTTACTGCTGTGTTGAGATCATGTGGGTCTAAACAGATTCTTATTTCCCATTTGACTTTTCACTGAGTGGACTCTTCGATCCTTGTTATTACTTTCATTTTTTTTCCATTCTGTTCAGTTCTGTTTTCAGTTTTTCTCTCAAGGTGACTGGAATTTTCCTTGGTGGATGTATTTTTGGAACTACATTTTCATCAATTCGTATCGTGTGTTCTCCCTCGAGGTTGCCTCAAACACATCAGCATACACCTTGAAGATATCCATTTTGTCACTTTTACTTAGTGCCATCACTCTCTGGTTGAGCCCCATTGGTTCACATACATAAATTCCTAGTATTGGTTTAGCATCAGATTTCACTACAATTCCAATACAAATGTTTTCTTTTTGCATTTCACTGTGCAGTTACAGTACATTTTCCTTTCACAGGTATTTTGTCTCCAGTGTATGTTGACAATTTCACATTTTCTGGGCCTTAGTATGTTCTTTTTCCCAATTCTTTGCAGCAGACTGTAAGGGATTACAGTTGTGGTCAGAAGTTTACATACAGTGACATGAATGTCATATTGGATATGAATGTCATGGCAATATTTGGGCTTTCAGTAATTTCTCTGAATTGTTCTGTTTTTGTGGCAGAATGTACAGCATACATCTTTAACTAAAAAAAACACTAGAACTTGGTGCACAATTTTTAATTTTCTTTGGGTTTTCTGAAATCAACACAGGATCAAAATTATGCATACAGGGTCAAAAATTTACATATGCTCACTTAGATTATTAATTCAGAGGTGATGAAACTTCCAAAATGTCTCTTATCTTGCCACGGCCGAGGTCTCTTAACTTTCTGTTAGTGATCGTGATTGACTACAGCTGGTAGCTTCTCTGTGCCTTCATGAAAAGGGTTTGTTTACAGCACTCATTGGATTGACCAACACACAATACAATGGGAAAGTCCAAGTAGCTCAGTGCAGATCTGAGAAAGAGGATTGCAGATATACACAACTCTGGAATGTCTCTTGGAGCCATTTCTAAACAACTGCAAATTCCAAAATCAGTTCAAACAAGTGTATCCAAGTTATTGTGAGGTGTAGTCACTTTGCCAAGCCACTTTGCTTCAAGAAAACCCAAACTGTCACCCTCAGCTGAAAGGAAATTGGTTTGGATGGTCAGGAACAACCTGGGAACCACCAAGGGACAGCCCTGCCACAAACTGGAAGTTGATGGATCACTGTCTACCGTTCAGATCACCATGGCCTAAGAGGCTTCTATCCAAGAAATAACCCCCTGCTCCAAAATTGACACCTTCAAGCTTAACTAAAGTTTGAAGCTAACCACCCAGACAAAGAAAAAGCCTTCTGGATGATAGCTGTCTGGTCAGATGAGACAAAGATTGAGTTGTTTGGCCACAGTGACCACCATGTACAGAGGGACACTGTACCAGCTGGTGGTGGTGGGAGGATCATCATGCTCTGTGGCTGTTTTGCTGCCAGTAGAACTGGTTCATTGCATAAAGTGGATGGAATAATGAAGGAGGACTACCTCAGAATTCTTCAGCGTAAACCATCAAAAACTTGAACACGACTTGGGACTTGGGAGTCACAACAGGATAATGAACCCAGACACGTATCAGAGCTGGTTGCAGAAGATAAAGCAGGCTAACATTAAGCTTAAAACAAGTCTTCAACCCTATTGAAAATATATGGACCATGCTTATAAGGAAAAAAAACAAATTTAATAGAACTCTACCAATTCTACCATGAAGAGTTGTGAAATATCCAACCAGAATTCTGCCAGAAGCTTGTTCATGGTAAACAAAAATTTTGGTCAAGGTGAATCTTGTGAAGAGACATTTTACCCATTATATTATACCCATTAATATGGGTATTATATACCCATATTAGGTGTGCTGTATGCATATTTTTGACCCTGTGTTGATTTCAGAAAACCCAAAGAAAATTAAAAATTGTGCACCAAATTCTAGTGTTTTTTTAATTAAAGATGTATGCTGTACATTCTGCCACAGAAACAGAACAGTTCAAAGAAATTACTGAAAGCCCAAATATTGCCATGACATTCATATCCAAGATGACATTCATGTCACTGTATGTAAACTTCTGACCACAACTGTAGGTGAATCATTTACATATCATGACAATTGAGTCCCACTTTACTCACTGTTACCAGTTCATTTCATGTTCAGGGTACCCCAAAGGTTAAAAAAATTGGTTTGGTAAATTAGTGAGGGGTTGGGGGGTGCACACAAGGGGCATATCTGGCCCATGGCCTGTGAGCCCTTTCTACTTAAACTTCCTTACTTCATACTTCATTGGTCTTGTAGTAATGAAAAAGTTGTCATTAATGTTTTTCCCAGTGACTAGAAAATGAATTTGGATAAGTCAGGAACTTTTATTTTTATCTGTTGAGAAATCCTTTATTGTGAGTTATTTTGATGGTAGAAACATGCAGCGACAATCGAGTTCCTGGAGCAATGTAAGAGCAAATATTTTTAGTTAGTCATTTTCCTAATGTTAACATGGTGATACATTACTATCAGATAAAATGATCTATGACTAGAGCAGTTTGCTGCATCTGCATGGTTAATGAAATATAGATCTGAAGGCATGTATATGTATTCATTATCTCTTTTTATATGCTCCTAATTATATTGCCTGTCACTAGGTCACAATACAATATATTGATTAACAGACTTGGCCTGTATCCGACATGTGCTCACTGATGCACATACAGTAGACAGAGTGGAAATCTGAAATGATCGATCTCTCTAGTACATGGTAGACATTCAGCAGGATTTAATTACCCTCTGGCTATGAAGGCGTCATGAATTTTTAATGCTCACATTAGTCAGGGTCAGTACAAATTGGAAAAATCCTTTTGAGGGATTTGTCTTGATTATCAGGGATTGATGGAATGTCATAGATTAACACA
This sequence comes from Neoarius graeffei, assembly GCF_027579695.1. Classification (NCBI taxonomy): domain Eukaryota; kingdom Metazoa; phylum Chordata; class Actinopteri; order Siluriformes; family Ariidae; genus Neoarius; species Neoarius graeffei. Next base: position 27,903,328 of record NC_083570.1, read on the forward strand.
CAAATCCAATGAATATACACGAATGCACCCATAAGAAAAAGCAATTTATGTCTACTACAAGCATAGAATCAAATGAGCACAGGTTCTCTCAAAATTGATCACCAATCTCGCATATGTGCACAGACACAAATCACCTCCACTTTCCTTTTCATAATGTACACAATATCTGGGGAAGACAAACATAGTAGTTCACTGATGACTCATACCATGTGAGTGTGTGTGCATGTGTATTTGAGTCATTGATGAATAAGGATTTCAAAAGGGCATGTCTTAAGATATAAAAAGCAAGCATGCATTTAACACTCGTTGAAAGATTTGAATGTGGTGGACACATATATTTGTATAAACATGGAAGTATGCGAATTTAGATTTTTTTTTTAATCAATGAGCCATAGTTTTAAAAATGATAATTTGGTATGACCATGATTTATCCTACAAATAATGCATTTCCTTAATATGCTTTAAAATGATACAAAATATTACAAGTACAGTGACATCTGTAGAAAATGAATTTGGATAAGTCAGGAACTTTTTTTTTTCCAATAAGTGTTCATACATATGTAGTGGAAGTTCATTATGTCTGACTGTTTAAGTATTTTTAAGTTCGCTTCTTAGACAAGGATTTTAAGATTGTTACCTTGTTGACAGTTTCAGCGTGAATCTTCCGCCTTCCTCAGAAAAAGTTTCACGCTGAAACTGTCAACAAGGTAACGATCTTAAAATCCTTGTCTAAAAAACGAACTTAATAATAAGTGTTCATACACTTCAGATTTTTTTTGTACCAGATACCAGATCAAATATCTGCTTGAGCATGCTTTATCAAATCAAATAAAATCAAATCAAGTTTATTTGTACAGCGCTTTTAACAATAAACATTGTCGCAAAGCAGCTTTACAGAATTTGAACGACTTAAAACATGAGCTAATTTTATCCCTAATCTATCCCCAATGAGCAAGCCTGTGGCGACGGTGGCAAGGAAAAACTCCCTCAGACGACATGAGGAAGAAACCTCGAGAGGAACCAGACTCAAAAGGGAACCCATCCTCATTTGGGCAACAACAGACAGCCTGACTATAATATTAACAGTTTTAACAGGTATAACCCTCAACTGTCCTCATGGGGCCGTCCTTCACAGGAGTGGGGCGATAAAACTCCGACCAGACACAGGGCACCAGGATGGATCAAGCAGGTCCGAGGGGCAGAAGAGGCCAGCATCTCAATCCCAGGATCAACATGTAACTCAGAGGGACAGATGGGGGGGGGAGAGAGAGAGAGAAAGAAAACACGTTGTTAGGTATGCCCTAAAAATGACAAGTATTAAATCTGTGTGGTAGGCTCGCAGAGACGAGAGTCTTTACATCAGGCATAACACACAATGGCATGTTAATATGGTAAAAAATATATCATGACCTGCTCTGGCTGGATGCTTGATTGGGTGATGGGAGCACACTCCTCAGCAATGATGAGATGCAGATGGGACCCTTAGGCCTGGCCAAAACAATTCAGTTACATTTATCAGTTTTTAATATTTCACCTACCTATAGATATTTTGTTTTTAATTAGGTTGTTGCCAGTATTGTTTATGCCTCATGATGTGTGGTTATGTTGCAGGTTAAATCCAGAACCTGTATTCAACCTAGGTAGAATTGGTGAACTATATTTTACCTAGGTTCACATGCCCTCCCTCTCTCTACCCATTAACCTCCCCTCTCTGGTCCTCATCACCTGGACTCCCTTCCCTTGACATTGTACCTTCTCAACTACCTCTCTACAAACACTCAACAAATCACAATGAAATAAAGAATTTTTACTGTTCTCACCAAGATTTGAACTCACACTCTCTAGTCCACAGTGTTTACCACTACACTACACAGCTTAACATTGTAAATTCTCTCATACTTCTTTGTATTATTACTAGCATTTGTTCCCAGAGTCACCTCAGCCAATATCTTTAGAAGGTACCAAACCCCAACAAAAAGCTAACCTAAACCCCAACAAAAAGCGAACTGTCTCAAAACATACAAAAATTATAAATTTAACCTAGATTGAATGCTGTCTATATATTTAGCTGAGGCAAAATGTGGTTCACCAATTCAACCTAGGTTGAATACAGGTTTAACCTGAGAATGGATTTTACCTGCAACAGTTACACCAAATGATGAGAAGAGCACCACATGATAGCCATATATAGCAACTACAGAGTGGGAGTTTTTACCAAGCTAGAAAGGTGAAGGTTTTCCATATTTGTTGTTCTTCTAGATCTTTCCACAGATCCTTGGCGTGTTGCTCAATGGTGGCACTTTTTGTTATCAAATTGTTTTGAATAAGTCTCAAAATGTCCTTTTTTTGATGTTTACAACTGGGTATTTTCTAAAATGAACATATTTGGATGACTTTTATATCACAAATATGGCAAAATAAAAACAAATAAGAATATAGATCAATTTCGAACAAATTTTCAGAATTGCACTAATAATTAGTTAATGGTCGCACTACATCATAGTTTGATCTCATCTCATTTCATTATCTCTAGCCGCTTTAACCTTCTACAGGGTCGCAGGCAAGCTGGAACCTATCCCAGCTGACTACGGGCGAAAGGCGGGGTACACCCTGGACAAGTCGCCAGGTCATCACAGGGCTGACACAGACATTTTGACTCTTCTAATTAATTAATAATAATTAATGCATAAAAAAGGGAATTTAAAGTGGGTACATATAGCTATGACTGTGAGTTGGCCTAGTGGTTAGCGTGTCTACCTCTCGACTGGCAGCTCGCAAGTTCTACTCGTGGTTGTGTCAGACCAAACACCATCATAAAAATGGTACCTACTGCCATCTGGCGATGCACGTTGCAATACAGATGCGAGTCTGGTAATTCTTGCGGTTACCAAAGGACCAGCCCCCCACTGTGCTATGTAATAGGTGAGAGGCTGAGGGCTGTAGAAACGGAGATCAGTACTGCCCAATGCACCTTAAGGGTCTGGTTAGTACTTGAATGGGGGACTGCCTGGGAAAACCTGGCGTGGGAGGGACTTTAGTAGATTAGATATGTTTAGTGTCATTATGCATTTAAATTTTTTAAAAGGCAAAAACTTTCTTTCAAATAAAAAGACTGCATCACATCATCAACCCATTTCTGAATCATGCCCCTTTTTCCCCAACCTTCATCTTGACTTGTACATCTTGATTAACTAGCTGTTTCTTTCTTTGTTCCCTTATCATGACTTTTTATAAATGGGCTTCCAATTTGTTGTGCTCAGGTTGGAATGGGTGGAGATCATCGAACCTCGCACTCGCGAGCGCATGTATGCCAACCTGCTGACGGGCGAGTGTGTATGGGATGCGCCAGCTGGCGTGCACATCAAGCGCAGCGGCCCAGACCAGTGGTGGGAACTGTTCGACTCCAACACCTCACGCTTCTACTATTACAATGCCTCCACCCAACGCACTGTCTGGCACCGCCCACATGGATGCGACATCATCCCTCTTGCCAAACTCCAGACACTCAAGCAGAACACAGACACACCGCTTCCTGTTGCTTCGGTGATAAGTGGATCAGCTGACAGTAGCCCTGCTCGCAGTGCTGTCAGCACCACGTCTTCACAAGAGCAGGAGGATAAAACGGCACCCAGGGAGGAAGGAGAAAGGTGAGAGAGAAAGAGGGAAAAGAGAAAGACTGCAGACAACTCTTTTAATCCTAAATCAAAGACTCAAGATCAGTGGTTCAAGTTGCTGACAATCAGTATCAATATTTGTACCTGTATGTTTAGTGCACCAAATATTTGTATTTAAATCCAACATGGACATGGCACTGCCACTATGCCGCAAGAAACACTAGAAAACACTGAGCGGAAAAGTGGCACGGCTATCTGTGAATTTTGAATCTGACAGTTCCTCATCACTTGAGTGCATAATTAGTCAGCAATTATTGATGGTTATTATTTTTGACTGTACCTGCCCATGATATTCTATAGTGAATCTAGTTGGATTTCCTAAAATGTAAACAAACTAATAGCCTCATTTAAAGCATTGCGACTCTGACCAGGCAGTGGATGCAGGAAAAATAAGTCATTTTCCATTCAAAAATTATAACAACAAATAACAATTTACAAAATATTTACTGAATTTACTGAAATTATTCAACTCCTGAATCAGACAGCATGCGGAACTTTCTGGAAAGCTTTCTATCTTCTGTCTAATGTGACTGACTAAGCAAGCTAACTATGTTTCAAAACAATATCTTTCCTAAATCTGCACATTTGACAACAATAACCATCTAATAATAATTTATCAGATTTATTATTGGTTTCTGGGTTTCTTACATTCCAAAAAGATCAGAAAAGTTTGCTGGACACATTAACTAAGTAAAACTGGAACGTAATTGCAGTGCTGCTGCATAAGTTAAACGAGGGTCCTTTAAGAGGCATTTCATTATAATGCATGCATTTCTGAGAATAATTTTATTGATGATGAAGGATGATTATTTAAGAATGACAAAAACAGGCACAATGTAGAAGTTTTACAATTTTTAAAAAATAATTAAATCATTACTTCCACCAACTTTGTTGGAGGAGGTTATGTTTTCGCCTGTTTGTTTGCCTGTTCCCAACATTACTCAAAAAGTAGTGAACGGATTTTGATGAAATTTTGAGGAAAGGTGGACCATGGGCCAAGGAACAATTGAGTAGATTTTGATGCAAATCTGGATGTGTGTAAACACAGTAAATATAGTAAACATATGGCTATTCTAATATGTTACTTGGCGGGCATATGCGCTCTACCGAGTGCCTTTCTAGTTCTAGGATTTGGGTGAAATTTGGTGTACAGCTTTAGTATTATCCTAGGTACAAGTGATTTTATTTTGATGTTGATAATATGTGGCCTGGTGGAGGTATGCACTCTACTGAGTGCCCTTCTAGTTATTTTTGTGGAGAAACCAGCAGAGATATGCAGCTCTGCGCACAGCAGAACTTGAGGGTTGCCGGGTTCTGCATATATTATCTGTGTATTTCAGATAGATATAGCAAATCAGAAATGTTAACTTTTACCTATGAAAAAAAGTAGAAAAATGTGTCTACCTTTTCTTTTGCCTGAACAGTTTGGGCTAGTTTCATGTGTTTTTGTGTGGTTTTAGGTTGTAACTTGGAAACTTGGAAATTTTGCTGAAACCAAAAAGACGACACTAGCTCAAAATATTTGGCCATAAGAAACAGTGGACACATCCATCCATCCATCCATTTCTTGATTTGGGAAAAAGTTAACAGTTAGCTTGATTACTCGGTCACATTAGGTCCAGGAAGTACTGGTTTAAGACGTTTGAATTTCTGAATGAAAAATTACTCCTTTTTCTACTTTTTCCAGTGTTTACTTAAAAAAAAAAACCTTCCTGTATAGGCCACGCTCATATCCAGTTTAAAACCAAATATGAAAACAGATACGAATATTTTTAGTAGTAACCATACAGGCACAAATATATAACAACTAGTCTGCAATTCAGTTGATGAATTTAAAATTCAATTTGCTTCAATGCTTATATCAAGATTCAGGGATACAGGAGTGGGTTGTTGATTGTGGGTGACAGAAGAGAGTAAGAGCAAGAGAGAAAGAATGTGTAAATTGATTAGCAGCTCAGATACCATGAATTATTTATGACCAGAGAGTAACAGTGGTTCCTTTCTACGGGTTTCTTTCTTGAGAAAAAAAATGGAATTAGAAAGAGAGAGAGAGAGAGAGAGAGAGAGAGAGAGAGAGAGAGAGAGATGAGCTGCCCAACTTCTAAATGAAGCGCACACACACACACACACACACACATACACAGTCTTGGCTGTGTCAGCAGGTCTGGTCATGGGGAGTTCTCAGGCTGTAAGAAAGTGCTGAATTGATTTCAGACTACTGTTTCACTGCTTTACTTTAATACCAAGAGGCAAAGGCCTGTTCTATACACTTTAATCCTTGGCAAGAACTCTTGGATTTGTATAGACAATGGCCTTGATTCATCAAAGTCGTATATGCTTAAATTTGAGCCTAAAAAGAACATACGCAAATTCCTGAGAACAGTCTGCTCAGAGTGAATGTGTGTAAACTTAAAAGTAACATTTATTAACCTGAGAAATGCTTAATTTTCAGTTAAATAATTAAAATCAATATCAATAATTACTGCAAGTCAAATAGTAATAGGTCTAAGTAATAACAATAAAATTGAAATAATATTAATAATCACAATTGCACACAAGGAAACCCTATACTAAACTAGATACAGATATTAGGTTTTGTATCAACCATGTAGTTTGTAATTGGTCATTTGTAAATGTCTCAGCCTTGAATCTTTATTAGCTCGTTAGTTCTACTGTTCTATGATTGAGTAATCGGTGCATTCTTGTACAAGAGCCACCATGAAGCTCTGGCCTGGATGCAGCAGTTTTATTTGACAGGCAGGCAGCTCAGAGAAACATAATCACAGAAAGTTTTACCTTATTTCATATCAACCCAGAACAGGCCAGACATGAATTCAGTTTGGTTTATTTATATTAAATAAGGATTTGCCTTTTATTGTGGAATTTTATTTAGAAATGAATCTTTAGCCTAATTTGACTTATTCAAGTACTAATATATATAATACCATTGTATACGTATGTCCTTGTCTACATGATACCATTAATTTCAGTAAAAGCAAAATATTGCAAAGATCAAACATGCTTAACTATCCCTTCCTCTTTTCTCTGAAAATGTACTTAACACTTGAATTTTCATTTCATTTCAAGCTTTTTTGAGTCTTCTGTAAAGAACATCTTTTTTTCATCAACCTGTTTAATTAAAATGTATTTTCCCCCACTTGAATGACTTCTGAGCTAAGATCTAGAATAACTCTAGCCTGCTGATTTTTCTTCCTTTTATTGACTTAATATCAATGCACATTGATGTTACAAACATCAAGTTTAGTTGCTTTGAGTAAATTAGATGAATATGAGGGGTGTGCAAGGACAGTTTATAAATCAGACCTAGATGAAAAGGGCTATTATGTCTGTTATTGGACTACAGCTTATAACGAAAGTTCCTAGCTATCTAACTATTATCAATTAACCTACATTTCAATATATTAAAGCAACATAACATGAATCTTTGATGAAAGTAACATAGATCCTTGTACATCTAGAACATAATGCACTATACCCAATATACACTATATACCCAAAAGTATGTTGACACCTGACCAATCACACCCATATGTGCTTGTTGATCGTCCCATTCCAGAGTTAGTCCCCCTTTACTGTTATAATGACCTCCACTTTTCTGGGAAGGTTTTTCACTAGATTTTGGAGTGTGGCTGTGGGGATTTGTGCTCATTCAGCCACAAGAGAATTAGTGAGGTCAGGCACTGATGTCGGATGAGGAGGTCTGGGGTGCAGTCAACGTTCCAGTTCATCCCAGTGGAGTTGAGGTCAGGGCTCTGTGCAAGCCACTCAAGTTCTTTTATATAAATTTCACTGTGTGTACAGAGATATTGTCATGCTGGAACAGGTTGGGCCCCTTAGTTCCAGTTAAAGGAAATTGTAATGCTAGAGCATACAAAAATATCCTAGACAATTGTGGGCATCCAACTTTGTGGCAACATATAGGTGTGATGTTCAGGTGTCCACATACTTTTCGCCATATATTGTGTAAATTATGTAATTGTGAAAATGTCTTTGTCTCTTCTAATTTATCAGTTTCAGATGGGGGACAACAAGTAAGGACAGGATGTTGATTAAAGTATCTGACAGGGAGCCCAGTTTCCTGTCACAGGGCAACGGTTATTCCAGTTCTTCCCCACGCTCCAGACGCTCATCTAGTAACACCCTGCCTGAGGCAGAAAACACTCCTCATGCTTTGCCTGACCGTCGCCAATCACAGTCTCCCTTTCTGAAGAGAGCTGACTTTGGTGGAACTCAGCGGCGTTGTTCAGGTGACTCTCAGCCTCCTTCGCCACGTTACGCTTATGAACCTCCACTCTATGAAGAGCCTCCTTCTGAGTATCAATCCCCACCCATTTATGAAGAACCACCCACTGATATGCATTGTGACCCTGCCCTTTATGCCTCAGATAGGTCGCCTGCACGCAAGCCTGGCCTTTACCATTCTCCTAAACAGAGTCCATCCCCTTATGGTCAGCTGGTGTTGACTAGACAAAGAGGCTCCACCCCTGAGAAGATCTCCAACCAGGCAGAGCGGGACTACAATTTTAGTGGGCGGGATTATAGTTCTGCAGGGCGGGACTATAGCTCTAGTGGAAGGGACTACAGCTCTGGTGGCCGTGATTATAGCGCCGGTGGGCGGGAGTATAGCGCAGCAGGGCGGGAGTATGTCAAGCAGCTTGTGTATGTAGAACAGTCAGGTTCTTCTCCTAGGTTCCGGACAACAGATCGATTTTTAAGCTATGGAAAGGCTGCACAAGGTGGTCTACCAGCAGGAATGTGCTATGGTGGCTCTTTTACACTTCAGCACAGCCATGAAAGTGGTGGTGGTAATCGAAAACGTAAAAATCGTAAACCCTCTTTGCCTGGTGGGGAGGGAGAGAGTATTGGGACAGGAGTAGGAGCAGTACTCACACAAGCACGGCTTGCCTGGGAAGCCCAGCAGCTCATGCAACAGCGTGGAGGTGGTGCCTTGGGAGGTGGTACTAAGGATGGTTATGAAAGCGATGGCGCAACACCTTTGCCACTGCCAGGGCCTGTGGTGCGGGCATTCAGCGAAGATGAAGCGCTTGCTCAGCAGGATGGCCACTGGAAACGTACTACGTTAGACAGACTTGCATTTCCTCAAACGCTGTTAGAGAAAAGTCTGTCTGTACAAACCAACCTGGCATCACCAGAGCCTTACCTGCATCCCTCACAGGTATAACACACAGATAAATTGCACATAAGCAAATGTAAATTCATGTTCTTGTAATATTGATTTTTTTTTGTTCCCCACAAATACCATTCCTAATCCTACATTACCATTCCAAGTGTCGTTTTCTTTTCTATTCTATATTTTTAAAATGTTAAAGAACTGCTAGCATTTTTGGTGCATATTTTATCTTTATGATAAATATCCAATAAACACACACACAAAATTACATGCTCTATAAACCAGACCCTAAATTGGAAGAGGTGTGGAAAATCAGAGGCTCGTTTCAAGGCACTGTTTGTCGTGCCAAGCATTCATTAGTGTCTTTTCATTTTAGATCTGTCTGACGTTCCAGCATTCCTTTCAGCATTTTTCTCTTTTACACACACACACACACACACGCACGCACGCACACACGCGCACACACACCTTTAGATGAAGTTCAATCTGAACAATTCATACAGTTTATATAAATACAATACTGTCTATAATATACTAATATATAAACCTTTCAGTTTCTACAGTGTCAATAGTCTTGACTGCAGTGAGCTTATTATAAGCATTAACGTTTACTTCAGATGTTGACATTAGCTCATCTTCTGTCTTACAAACTTGCACATATTTCACATATACTGTATATTTAGAGTGTGCACAATATCACATTGTACAATTAGTGCATCGTCTGTCCATGCATGCATGTCTAATGCTCTAATCAAACATGTATTAATTAAATGAAGGACTTCAGGAGAAGGAGAGCCAGGAGAGAAAAGGAGGGAAAAGAAATCAATCAAAGATGGGTCTGAAATTTCTTATTAAGAAAATACAATAGAGATTTTTTTTTTTTGCAAGAGCACTAATCAAGGAAAAGGAATAAAAAGGCACAGCAAGTTCACAACAATAGCTCACACAAATAAATGGCTCAGAAATGTACTTCAGAAATTGTGGAAAGACTTCGCAAAGACATATCACAAGCTATTTAAACAGAGTGAGCAGTCAAACTTGTGAGGTTTATGCTGCTCAGAATTCCAGTGATAGTGCACTCTGGTGGTCATAGGAGAAAGTACAAAGGGTGACTGTTCCACAGGTAGAACCTTATGGTACTGTATCAGGTTTATGAACGGTACGTTCACAAAATTTTAAAGGATACAGAAAGCAAAACAGTTGGGAGTACTTTTCTAGAGATTTTCCTGCTTTATATGTTGTTCTGAAATGTATAACTCGGTGTAGTATGCAGTATACCTGTTATTATATGATGCCATCAGGAATTATTGTGCTAGAACATTCTCAATGAAGCCTCTGCCATGATTATCATCATATAGAGCTGTATACAGAGGAGTTTCATAGACTTTCAGTTTGAAGATGATGTGGGATGAATCGTTGCTCCAGAATGCTTTTTTATCGCTTATTTTAGAAACTCAGACTCTGACCTGCTTTCGCCCTGAGGCTGCCTCTTGTTGAACTTCCTCTCCACCGCCTCCTCTGTCTCTCCCTCTGCCTCTCTGTTGTCTTCTTTTTGCTCCACCTTGAGGTTCAGGCACACCTTGCATTTCTTTATAATGCTGTTTATAACTGCATTATCTCTCTCTCTCTCTCTCTCTCTCTCTTTCAGTCGGAAGATCTTGGTGCATGCTCACAGTTTGAGGCAAGTCGGAATGCTCGAAACATGATGCCCAGTGCTAGTTGTGGTGTGTTTCCAGAATTCTCCCTGCGAAAGCCTTCTTCCGAGACTGATATTGAGAACTGGGCATCTAAGCATTTCAGCAAACACACACAGGTACTTACCCTCCATACATGATTATATTTTACAACACTCAGTGCAGATAATATTGTTCTTAGGGATAGAGGGTGTGACTTAGATTAAAAATAAAAGCTGAAAGGTTGCATAAGGATCTTTTTTTATTTGGACTAATTGGAAGGTAAAGATCTATACACTATCTTATCCTTTCTCCATCTGTCAGGGTCTGTTCAGAAGGAAGGTGTCCATTGCAAACATGCTGGCCTGGAGCAGCGAGCCCATTAAAAAGCCCATGATCCACACAATAGACCGTACAGTCAAGCGTGAGGCTGTGGAGCTCTTCAAGCACATCCAGACTTACATGGGGGACAGAAAGGGCAAAGGTGAGCCTCTGGCTGTGGCTCTGGAGATTGCAGTACGTGGCTGGAGCAACCAAGGCCTCCGTGATGAGCTGTACATTCAGCTGTGCCGGCAGACCACAGAAAACTTCCGTTATGACAGTTTACAGAGGGGCTGGGAACTTATGGCCATCTGTCTCGCTTTCTTTCCTCCTACACCGCGCTTCCACAACTACCTGGAAGGTTACATTTACAGACACATTGATCCACTGAACGACACCAAAGGTAGGACACAGACATATGCATAGTTGTAGTAAGAATACCAAGTGTGTCCAGTAATATTTTCTGTTTATGCCAATGATTTTCTGCTGAGACATCTTTTCTTTTAGTGTCATAATTTGTAAAAAAAATTTTACTTCTTAAATAATAATGATGCTGATCAATTTTTTTGGATTTTGCAGAAAAATAATAAAATGTCCAAGTTTTTGCCATATTGACCAGTATTTGTGTGTATGCATGTAAATGTAGGAGTGGCTGTCAGCAGCTATGCGAAGTACTGCTACCGCAAATTACAGAAAGCTGCACTGATGGGAGCGAAAAAGGTTGGTGTATTTATCAACTGTATTTATCTTTAGCATGTTTCTTTGCTTACAGTAGTGCTTGAGAGTTAAAGGCCCCATAAAATAGCTTCATAGCTGTGATTTGATTCTATATGTTGACATATTTCCTGTCAAAACAGGAAGACACTGTCATTTTGACCTGCTTGACTCACTTAAACAATAGCTAGTAGTGTTCACGATATGACACAACACCAACTGAAGCTAAACAAACCTGACATTATCTTAGTAAGCCCACTAAACATGGTAAACAGTGAAGAGATTAAAGAGAGGCTCTTACTGATGAAGAGGCATTGATGGTGTATAAAAATGGAATCACATTCTCAATCTGAGGAATAGACGTTTTCCAGCAAGTAAAACACCTCTGAAACTGTTCCTCAACTGGGGGGGGTCCTATATTGTGTGCTTCTTACCTTATTTTTGGTCTACCATTTTGGTTCACATAAACATATAGACTAATGGCCAAAAATATGGAAAGACCTGAGCATAACACCCATATGTCCATCCCATTGCAAAGCATAGCATTAATATGGAGCTGGCCTGACCACTGCTGTTATAATAACCTCCACTCTTCCAGAAAGGATTTCTACTATATTCTGGAGCAGGGGTTGTGGGGATTTGCCCATTCAGTCACAAGAGCATTAGTGAGGTCAAGCAAGGAGGTCTGAGATGCAGTCATCGATTGAGATCAGGGCTCTCATTCTTCGACTCAAACTTTGGCACTCCCATATTTCTCCATCTGAAGAACAAAATTCATGGACTGTAAAGATCCTGTCTCCAGATGTATCCTTTCCCTTCCCTTTTGCATTTGACTGAAGAATTATTCTGGTATAAAAGACAGTGTTCAGTGGGGTTGAGGTCTGGGCTCTGTGCAGGTCACTTGAGTTCCTCCACTCCAGCCTCAGCAAACCATGTCTTTATACACAGAGGCACTGCCATTGTGGAACAGGTTTGGGCCCCTCAATTCCAGTGAAGGGAAATGCTACAGCATACAAAAACCGTAGATACAATAATGTGCCTCCAACTTTGTGGCAATATGGGGATCATGGTGAGACATCTACATACCTTTGGCCATACAGTGTATAGGTATATAGCATGTATGTGGGTTTATATACATCATATATACACCATTATATGTGTCACACCATGGGATTTTTGTACCAGATGCTCCGTTTACAGAATGCATAGAAATGGCGCTGAAAAGCGTGCAATATTTTGCACTGTTTTCGCTGGCTGAGCCAGTAACTATCAACAAGTAATCACCTCAATAGCACCCCTACAGGATACATTTACCACTTTTAACATAATCCACAACTGAGACAAGTATAGATCTTCCTTCTGCCATAAAAACTGGCAAGTGACATTTTGATTTGTAGTGAAAATGTGTTGATCATGCGAGTGCAGTTTTTACGCAACATTCACTTGGTGGCACTAATAGTTCACCACGTGTTTTTTTGACCTTCCGAGCAGCATTTTGTAGTCTGTTGTACAACAAATCTGGGAAATTTGCCAATAACCTACAGTCGAGGTTGTCTCCTGATGGATTCACAAGGTTCTGTATCGTTTGTAGTCAGTGCCTGGAAAATGGACCATTTGGGGTTGTGCGCACATGATTTCATGTCAGATTTACAGTAACTTCCCTTGGTCCAATTTCACTTTGGTTTGTATTTCCTGCATATGGAGGCTCGGTAGTTTAATGCAGCAGGTACAACTCTAAATCCATAATCTGTGCATCTGGTATAAAAATCTGGTGGACTGACACACACACACTATAAAGATTCCACACTCGCCCCTCCTTCGGGTGGTATTTTTTCCCCTCAAGCTTGGGTTCTCTACCAGAGGCCTGGGAATTTGAGGGGTCTGTGCAGTATCTTAGCTGTTCCTAGGATTGCGCTTTTCTGGACACACATCTCAGATATTGTTCCTGGGATCTGTTGGAGCCACTCTCTCAGTTTGGGGGTCACTGCACCAAGGGCTCCTATCACCATGGGGACCACTGTTGTCTTCATTTTCCACATCTTTTCTATGTTGATGGCCCAGACCTTGTTCTTCCCATTCAGCTGACTTCTCAGGAGCTGTCAAAATTCGGCTGTTGCTGCTTTCCTAGCGGCATCTTCATAGTTGCCGTTTGTTTGCGGGATTCCAAGGTACTTGTAGTGGTCTTCTGCATCTCCTATTATGCTGTCTGGTAGCACCACCCCCTCAGTAGAGCCCTGCACTCCCACGGGAGTCCCGCGGGACCCGCTGCAAAGCGGGTCCCGCGGCATTCAGCATGTAGTGTCAGCATGTAGCATTCAGCATGTAGTGTCTCTAATAATAATTAGTGCTATCAAGCGATTAAAATATTTAATCGCAAATCACACATTTTTATCACATGAGAAACCATTGTAATTCTCTGATCAGCATAAAAAAGTGAATGGGCTTGCTTTGTACCAATGGTGGTTTTTTTTTTTTTTTTGCAAAGCAGAGCTAGTAAGAGAAGTGAATTGATTTACTGCTTGCATTAGTCTACAACTCTAATTAGAGAGACAGGTTACACAGTGATGGTAGGCTTGACTCAATGCTATCCCAGAAATCCTTCCTGTAATATGCAAATTTGTCTGTCCAATCAGAGGCGGCCAAATTTGCATATTACAGGAAGGATTTCTGGGATAGCATTGAGTCAAGCCTACCGTCACTGTGTAACCTGTCTCTCTGATTAGAGTTGTAGACTAACTCAAGCAGTAAATCAATTCACTTCTCTTACTAGCTCTGCTTTGCAAAAAAAAAAAAAAAACACCATTGGTACAAAGCAAGCCCATTCACTTTTTTATGCTGATCAGAGAATTACAATGGTTTCTCATGTGATAAAAATGTGTGATTTGCGATTAAATATTTTAATCGCTTGATAGCACTAATTATTATTATTATTAGAGACACTACATGCTGAATTCAGAAACAAGGTAAATAATAACAAACGTGAACGTGAGCTGTAGATATTTATGCTCAAATCCACTCAAAGTAGGGGGTGGGGCACCATCACGCTGTGTCAAGACAAGAACTTTCCTGAGAAATAATGCGAACGTCTGCATCATGCGGGATTTGCGGGCGGAAGCGGGACAAAATATGGCAGGCATGGGCGGGAGCGGGACTCATTCATTCATTATCTCTAGCCGCTTTATCCTTCTACAGGGTCGCAGGCAAGCTGGAGCCTATCCCAGCTGACTACGGGCGAAAGGCGGGGTACACCCTGGACAAGTCGCCAGGTCATCACAGGGCTGACACATAGACACAGACAACCATTCACACTCACATTCACACCTACGGTCAATTTAGAGTCACCAGTTAACCTAACCTGCATGTCTTTGGACTGTGGGGAAAACCGGAGCACCCGGAGGAAACCCACGCGGACACGGGGAGAACATGCAAACTCCGCACAGAAAGGCCCTCGCCGGCCCCGGGGCTCGAACCCAGGACCTTCTTGCTGTGAGGCGACAGCGCTAACCACTACACCACCGTGCCGCCCGGGAGCGGGACTGAAAATCATAATTTTTTTGTGGGCGGGAGCGGGACTGAAAATCATAATTCTTTGTGGGCGGGAGCGGGACTGCACAATGCGGACGCGGGCGGGAGCAGGACTGAAAAATCCGACCCACGCAGACCTCTACCCCTCAGTTCTAACTGTTTTCCCTCTCCTTGTTACCATCTAGTCCGAATGACATTCCAATGTTGTTGCTGTAGATCAGACCTGGCATACATGTAGAGGAGGTGACTGATGGTTGCTCCATTTCACAGTCTGTATCCATAGCTGCTTGAAATTGGCCTCGAGGGTTGTTTTGTTAGGGTTGTTTGATGTTGTACAGTTTCAAGAATATATACACAATGTGAGGCATCAAGTCAGTCAATCCAGGCCACGCACAGATTGATGTTTTGCTCCTCTGGTGTTGCTCCAGTAGCCCATTTTTTTATCAGATTGCCCTGGTTCCTCAACACCTGAGGCAGACCTTGTTAGACCAGGCAATATCCAAGCCAGTATAACTCGTTTTTCTGTCTCTCATCTACAGGCCCTCACTGGACTTGCCTCAACCGGGGCACGAACTCATGACCTTCTACACCAGAGTGCACTAAGTCAGTGATGTTATCAACCGTTACACAGTTGCACGAAGATATGAAGTTTATCTTCAAGTTTATTTTTCAAGTTTATTTATTTTCAAGTTTTTGTTCATTTATTTTATCTTCGAGTGATGAATATATTCACAAGTGAGTGAAGTGAATGAGTGAAAATATTTTCAACATGAGAAGATAAACTTCATATATTTCTGCCACTGTGCAATGTTCTTTATATTATATGGACACAGCCACAAAAAAAAAAATCAAAGGAATTTAAAATTTTGAACTGGTTTGTGATTTTGATAACGCACGTCCAGTCAGCAGGAAAATACTGAGAGTGATGTCATCAGAGTGAAATATCAGGGTATACTGTATACACACACACACACACACACACACACACACACACACACATATATATGAAGAAGAAGAAGAAAGCTTATCATATGCACGCTCAAGCACAGTGAAATTCGTCCTCTGCATTTAACCCATCTGAGGCAGTGAACACACACATGCACACACACAAGTGAGCAATGAGCACACACACATACCCAGAGCAGTGGGCAGCCATGCTACAGCACCCGGGGAACAGTTGAGGGTCAGGTGCCTGGCTCAAGGGCACCTTGGTCCAAGGCCGCTCCATGTTAACCTAATGTGTGCAAATGTGTGTAAATAGTTTAATTGCTCAGTTGTGTATTTATACCAGCTGTGCATCTATCTATCTATCTATCTATCTATCTATCTATCTATCTATCTATCTATCTATCTATCTATCTAATGCAGGGTTTGAAAAAGCCTTGTCTTGAGGAGGTAGCTTATGCTCGGAATGCCATCTTTAGCCCCTCTATGTTTGGCTCTTCTCTGGAAGAAGTGATGGCAATGCAGAAGGAGCGCTACCCTGACCGACAGCTGCCATGGGTACAAACTCGTCTGTCAGAGGAAGTGTTAGGCTTAAATGGAGACCAAACTGAGGGTATCTTCAGGTGAGATGTAAAGATGATAAAGCCATAATACATAATCTATAAAATGGCACTAACTGGTCATGGAATGAATGAATTTATTAATGAACGAACAATCAATACATTTATTTTGTACTATGAAATGGTTTATGATTTAAGCTTTTTTTTTTAAATTAACAACACAACATTATAAAACTAACCATTACTTGGCAGTGGGCTGGTTTTAATTTGATTCAGGTTTACTATCATTATACAGCCCTGTGTATGGAAAAAAAATTCTGTAAAGTCAAATCAAATCAAATCAAATCAAGTTTATTTGTACAGCGCTTTTAACAATAAACATTGTCGCAAAGCAGCTTTACAGAATTTGAACGACTTAAAACATGAGCTAATTTTATCCCTAATCTATCCCCAATGAGCAAGCCTGTGGCGACGGTGGCAAGGAAAAACTCCCTCAGACGACATGAGGAAGAAACCTCGAGAGGAACCAGACTCAAAAGGGAACCCATCCTCATTTGGGCAACAACAGACAGCCTGACTATAATATTAACACTTTTAACAGGTATAACCCTCAACTGTCCTCATGGGGCCGTCCTTCACAGGAGTGGGGCGATAAAACTCCGACCAGACACAGGGCACCAGGATGGATCAAGCAGGTCCGAGGGGCAGAAGAGGCCAGCATCTCAATCCCAGGATCAACATGTAACTCAGAGGGACAGATGGGGGGGGGAGAGAAAGAAAACACGTTGTTAGGTATGCCCTAAAAATGACAAGTATTAAATCTGTGTGGTAGGCTCACAGAGACGAGAGTCTTTACATCAGGCATGACGCACAATGGCATGTTAATATGGTAAAAAATATATCATGACCTGCTCTGGCTGGATGCTTGATTGGGTGATGGGAGCACACTCCTCAGCAATGATGAGATGCAGATGGGACCCTTAGGCCTGGCCAAGACAATTCAGTTACATTTCACCGGGTCTGGGACATGCGACAGAACGTCTGATGGCCGATTCCCTGCAGGCTACGATAGCCAGTCGAGGTCCCCACCGTCTCCACCAAAAGATTTCCTGTTGACTCCATGTAACTCAGAGGGACAGATTTGGGGTGGGGGGGGGGAAGAGAAAGAAAACACAGGTGGTTAGGTATGCCCAATGTCACCTGAATAAGTAGGAACAGTATACATATTGCACCGAGTACAAGCAGGGACTCCGGCAACTAACTATGACAGCATAACTAAAAGGAGAGAGCCAGAAGGTAACACAGGCATGAGGGAGCCCCGGGACATAAAGCAGCCAGCCACTGCACCGTCAACAAACTCGAGTGAGCAAGCGAGTGGGGACTGACAGCATCCATACATCCCAGTTTACCAAAACACTCTATGTCTGAGGACCCTCCAGATCTACTCCTTTACCTCATAAACACCATTAACAAAAGGCTTGACTAAACAGATATGTTTTCAGCCTAGACTTAAATGCTGAGACTGTGTCTGATTCCCGAACATTACTTGGAAGGCTGTTCCATAACAGTGGGGCTTTGTAAGAAAAGGCTCTGCCCCCTGATGTAGCCTTCACTATACGAGGTACCAGCAGATAGCCTGCACCTTTTGATCTAAGTAGGCGTGGCGGGTCATAGAGGAGCAGAAGTTCACTCAGGTACTGTGGTGCGAGACCATTTAGTGCTTTAAAGGTCAATAGTAGTATTTTATAATCAATACGAAATTTGATTGGGAGCCAATGCAGTGTGGATAAGACAGGCGTGATGTGGTCATATTTTCTAGTTCTAGTAAGGACTCTTGCTGCGGCATTTTGAACTAACTGGAGCTTGTTTATGCACTTATTGGAACATCCAGACAGTAAGGCATTACAATAATCCAACCTGGAGGTAACGAAAGCATGGACTAGTTTTTCTGCATCATGCAATGACATTAAATTTCTTATCTTTGCAATATTTCTGAGATGGTAAAGCAAAAGCTATATCACAAAAAATATACACAGTAAAAAAAAAACCTTCAACATCGAGAGGAATCAGCTGAGGTGGCTCGGGCATCTCTTTCGGATGCTTCCTGGACGCCTCCCTGGGGAGGTGTTCCAGGCATGTCCCCCCGGGAGGAGGCCCCGGGGAAGACCCAGGACACGCTGGAGGGACTATGTCTCTCAGCTGGCCTGGGAACGCCTCAGTGTTCTTCCCGAGGAGCTGGCCGAGGTGTTTGGGGAGAGGGAAGTTTGGGCTTCCATGCTCAGACTGCTGCCTCCGTGACCCGGCCCCGGATAAGCGGAAGAAAATGAGATGAGATGAGAAAAAAACTTCATCAAATCAATATTTGGCATGGCCACCATATGCCTTTACATTCTCTTTAGTACACTGTTGTCCAGTTTTACAACCCCGATTCCAAAAAAGTTGGGACAAAGTACAAATTGTAAATAAAAACGGAATGCAATAATTTACAAATCTCAAAAACTGATATTGTATTCACAATAGAACATAGACAACATATCAAATGTCGAAAGTGAGACATTTTGAAATTTCATGCCAAATATTGGCTCCTTTGAAATTTCATGACAGCAACACATCTCAAAAAAGTTGGGACAGGGGCCATAAGAAGCTGGAAAAGTTAAAGGTACAAAAAAGGAACGGCTGGAGAACCAAATTGCAACTCATTAGGTCAATTGGTAATAGGTCATTAACATGACTGGGTATAAAAAGAGCATCTTGGAGTGGCAGCAGCTCTCGGAAGTAAAGATGGGAAGAGGATCACCAATCCCCCTAATTCTGTGCCGACAAATAGTGGAGCAATATCAGAAAGGAGTTTGACAGTGTAAAATTGCAAAGAGTTTGAACATATCATCTGTAGTGCATAATATCATTAAAAGATTCAGAGAATCTGGAAGAATCTCTGTGCGTAAGGGACAAGGCTGGAAAACCATATTGGGTGCCCGTGATCTTCGGGCCCTTAGATGGCACTGCATCACATACAGGCATGCTTCTGTATTGGAAATCACAAAATGGGCTCAGGAATATTTCCAGAGAACATTATCTGTGAACACAATTCACCGTGCCATCCGCCGTTGCCAGGTAAAACTCTATAGTTCAAAGAAGAAGCCATATCTAAACATGATCCAGAAGCGCAGACGTCTTCTCTGGGCCAAGGCTCATTTAAAATGGACTGTGGCAAAGTGGAAAATTGTTCTGTGGTCAGATGAATCGAAATTTGAAATTCTTTATGGAAATCAGGGACGCCGTGTCATTTGGACTAAAGAGGAGAAGGACGACCCAAGTTGTTATCAGCGCTCAGTTCAGAAGCCTGCATCTCTGATGGTATGGGGTTGCATTAGTACGTGTAGCATGGAGAGCTTACACATCTGG
This sequence comes from Neoarius graeffei, assembly GCF_027579695.1. NCBI lineage: Eukaryota > Metazoa > Chordata > Actinopteri > Siluriformes > Ariidae > Neoarius > Neoarius graeffei. The sequence goes on from NC_083570.1 coordinate 27,923,297, forward strand.
AAAGACACCATCAATGCTGAAAGGTATATTTAGTTCTAGAGCAACATATGCTCCCATCCAGACGATGTCTCTTTCAGGGAAGACCTTGCATTTTCCAACATGACAATGCCAAACCACATACTGCATCAATTACAGCATCATGGCTGCGTAGAAGAAGGGTCCGGGTACTGAACTGGCCAGCCTGCAGTCCAGATCTTTCACCCATAGAAAACATTTGGCGCATCATAAAATCGAAGATACGACAAAAAAGACCTAAGACAGTTGAGCAACTTGAATCCTACATTAGACAAGAATGGGTTAACATTCCTATCCCTAAACTTGAGCAACTTGTCTCCTCAGTCCCCAGACGTTTACAGACTGTTGTAAAGAGAAAAGGGGATGTCTCACAGTGGTAAACATGGCCTTGTCCCAACTTTTTTGAGATGTGTTGTTGTCATGAAATTTAAAATCACCTAATTTTTCTCTTTAAATGATACATTTTCTCAGTTTAAACATTTGATATGTCATCTATGTTCTATTCTGAATAAAATATGGAATTTTGAAACTTCCACATCATTGCATTCCATTTTTATTTACAATTTGTACTTTGTCCCAACTTTTTTGGAATCGGGGTTGTATAAGGAAATAACTTGGCAGGTTCTTCCCATCACCTTGGAGAACATGCCAAAGTTGTTCTGCAAGGCTGTTTGTTCTCTTTTTTCAGTCATGCATTGGGTTTTATATATTTTAGTACTTAATAAACTTATATACAGAAGTGATCAAGTTTTTGTTTCAAAAGTTCAGTTTTTCTTTTCTTTTAGTCATTACTTTCTTTGAAGGCTCACTGCAGCATGTAATTATTTTTTGGACGTTTTTAAATTGCTTTTTTCCACTGACATACTAATAGAGAAGGGAAAAAATATAGCTGTCGCATGATAGGCTGTGGATCCACCACAACTGTGAGCAAGATAAAGCTTTTATTCAAGATGGATGGATGGATGGATGGATGGACAGAGGTACACATTGTACCTAGGATTACACAGCACCTACATACAGAAAGAGAAAGCAAGATAGGAGTTTTTATTAAAGATGGATGGATGGATGGATGGATGGATGGATGGATGAAAAAATATATATAGCATTGCTACAAAGAATGTGTTACAAAGTGTTTATGAATGTGTGTCTGGCAGGGTGCCTGGAGATATAGACGAGGTAAATGCGCTGAAGTTACAAGTGGACCAATGGAAGGTGCCAACTGGGTTGGAGGACCCACACATTCCTGGTATATTCTGATATATGTAATGTATATGAACGTAAAGTGAGAAATCAACAGGTTATCACTTAAAACTTAAAAAAAATTAATGCACCAAGTGAAATTGCAGATATTCATTGTTTTTGCTATTATACATTAGCACCCATCATATAGGGAAAATAACTGTCTGTCTATATATCCATCAAATACAAAAACCTACACTTATATACACAGATAATCCACAGAGTTTGGCACACACACATTTCTCTTTGTACACACAATTCTCTTTCTACCACGAACACATACAGAGACAGGCACACACACACACATGCTTTTAGCCTTGGGCAATTGCAGTGCTCCATTTCCCACTGAATATAAATAGCCCAGTCTCCAAGTGCATTATAGGAAGAGAAGAAACATGAAGAAAGTAAAGCATTGTGTTAAATATTTTGCTAGAAAATTGTTTATCTAAATAGTATATATATATATATATATATATATATATATATATATATATATATATATATATATATATGATTATTGTAATCAGTAAAAACGTTTTGAAAAAAAATCCACCTTTTGGTGAAGTAGCTTCATCTCACACTGAAAAAAAAATGAGAGAAATCCAACCTGTAATTGAAATACATTTATTCAAAGAAAAACAAATCCCTCATCAAGAAATAATTACTTTCAACAAAAACACTTGTGCCACTATTATTGGCACCCCTACATTTAATACTTTGTATAACCTTTGTATGTACTTTGTGCTCTCTCCTCTCCAGCTCACCCCACAGGTTTTCAATGGGGTTCAGGTTAGAGGACTGAGATGGTCATGGCAGAAGCTTCATTCTGTGGTCAGCTAACCATTTTTGTGTTGATTTGGACATATGCTTTGGATCATTGTCCTGCTGGAAGATCCAATGATGACCCAGTTTTAGTTCCCTGACAGAGGCAGCTAGATTTTAATCTAAAATGCCATGTTCTCTAACAAGGTTTCCAGAGCTTTTGGCGGAAAAACAGCCCCACATCACAGAACCTCCACCATATTTCACAGTTGGGATAGGGTTCTTTTCATTATAGCCATCCTTTTTCTTACACCAAACCCACTTTGAGTGTTTATTGCCATTTATTTACTATTTTTTTATTGGAGATTAGCATAGCACACAGTAGCATGCCACAAAGAATAAATAGCAATAACAAACAACCCCAAAAATACAGCCAAAATAACTCAAGAAAGGGCTTGCATGGCCTATCAAACCTCCTGACTTGAATCCCACTGAAAATGTATTGAGGATTTTGAAATCAGAGTGACGCTCGCAAGCTTGGAGAATTGACAACAAGGGGAAGCCAAGAGGAATGGGCCAAAATTTAACCACAGTGATGCAAACAGATAATTACTTCTTACAGGAGATGTCTCAAAGCTCTAATTGCCAGCAAGCTGTCAGAGTTGTCCAAATACTTATTTCCCCTCACTATATGTATTGCAACATTATACTACATAGTATCACTTCTGACTTTTTTAATACAATGAACAAAGTCAATTGTTAACAAACGTTTCTCATCCTGCCTCTATCTTTTTCCATTAGCGTCATTGTTGAAGCTGTGGTACAGGGAGTTGGAGGATCCAGTAATTCCTCATGAGTACTATGAAGAATGCATCTCTAACTATGACAGTCCTGAAGCTGCTGTCAGTGTGGTCCATAACCTTCCTCACATCAATAAACTGGTGCTCTGCTACCTCATCCGTTTCTTACAGGTCAGTCTTTCAATCTGTCTAAAAAGTTTATTTCTGCAAGTTAATTAGTTTAATTTGTTCAAAAGTAACTGTAATTAAAAAGGCCTTTTTTTTGCCTACCATACCGATGAATATAGCTGGCCTTATATATTTCTTTGTGTGCCAGAAATCTCAAAAGTATACAATTGCAAATGTTGAGTATAACCTACTATTGCATTAAAAAAAAGAATGACTACTGGTAGGGGAGAGCAGGGAGACTTGGGACAAGTTTTCAACTTTTGTAGATAGTGTGAAATTCTTTGCAGGTAGCGTCACATTCATATTGTATTAGAGAGTATTTATTATACCCTCTTACCACAACGTTAGTTTCTCAGCTTGTCACATATTATACAGGCCTTAAGGCTTCACTTTTTCTGTTGTTATGTTTTGCGAGGAGACATGGGACATTATGTTGGGAGACTTGGGACAAAACTAAAATACCTCGGCATCCATGTTTTCATTTTTATTTATTATCAAAACCTGTAACATATGAAATGTATGAACAAACAATGTTGGTACAGCGATAGAAAAATGTCAGTTTGCTCAAATCTGATGAGACAAAACAGCTCCATTCTCACGAAGGAATGAAATAAGCTTCATCCTCATGCAGGGACACGCCCACATTTTTAACAAACATTTTTAAACTATTTTATATTTGTAAACCACAAGAAAGAACCTGTAACATGAACTGTCCCAACTCTGCCCATCTGGCCATTTTGAAAAAAAAAATCCTTGAATGTTTTTCCCCCCCAGAACTCATCTCATCTCATTATCTCTAGCCGCTTCATCCTGTTCTACAGGGTCGCAGGCAAGCTGGAGCCTATCCCAGCTGACTACGGGCGAAAGGCAGGGTACACCCTGGACAAGTCACCAGGTCATCACAGAGCTGACACAGACACCTGACAACCATTCACACCTACGGTCAATTTAGAGTCACCAGTTAACCTAACCTGCATGTCTTTGGACTGTGGGGGAAACCGGAGCACCCGGAGGAAACCCACGCGGACACGGGGAGAACATGCAAACTCCACACAGAAAGGCCCTCGTCGGCCACGGGGCTCGAACCTGGACCTTCTTGCTTTGAGGTGACAGCGCTAACCACTACGCCACCGTGCCACCCCCCCAGAACTAATTTTAATAAATAATACTATATATGATAACTCGAGGCTACATACTTCAGTTCCTAACAAATCCCGAATCCCCTAGCATATATTACTGCACAGAATGGAGGTGGAGGCTAAATAGAAAATAAAAAGTTTTGGATGACAAAAAATATTCAACTGCACAGACCTTACTGCAGTGTTCAACTTCATGGCTCCAAAGGAAATAGATTACTCTCAGGGGCAACATCTAACTCCTGATGTAATCTAAAACCTGACTGGTTGAAATTAATTTATGGGAATACAAAATGTCTCCCCTGTTCACAGCACTCACAGCTGCACGTTTATTTCTGAAGGTTTTAAACAAGAAGCATTAGAAGCAGTTTTTACTGGACCTGAAGTTGACATGGGGAGACTATGCAAAACTCCACACTGAAAGCTTATCATTAGGGACAATAGGATTTTTTTAAAAAATATATAACTCATGCTTGTTCCCAAAGAAATTCTGACCAATCCTACAACCAATCCTTTGGTTTAACCAATCCTTTGGATCACAACTAATCATCCACGTGCGTTCCATGTGCATTATGCAAAATGTCATAACATGCTCTCAGACTAATGAGTAACAAAGAAGCTAAAAGTTACTTGAAAAGAGTTGCAGTAGCAATGACAGGTCATTTTTAAATCTACAATGGTGCTTGAACATTTGTGAACCCTTTAGAATTTTCTATATTTCTGCATAAATATGACCTAAAATATTATCAGATTTTCACACAAGTCCTAAAAGTAGATAAAGAGAACCCAGTTAAACAAATGAAACAAAAATATTATACTTGGTCATTTATTTATTCAGGAAAATGATCCAATATTACATATCTGTCAGTGGCAAAAGTATGTGAACCTTTGCTTTCAGTATCTGGTGTGACCCCCTTGTGCAGTAATAACTGCAACTAAACATTTCCGGTAACTGTTGATCAGTCCTGCACACTGGCTTGGAAGAATTTTAGCCCATTCCTCCGTACAGAACAGCTTCAACTCTGGGATGCTGGTGGGTTTCCTCACATGAACTGCTCACTTCAGGTCCTTCCACAACATTTCGATTGGGTTAAGGTCAGGACTTTGACTTGGCTATTCCAAAACATTAACTTTATTCTTCTTTAACCATTCTTTGGTAGAACGATTTGTGTGCTTAGGGTCGCTGTCTTGCTGCATGATTCACCTTCTCTTGAGATTCAGTTCATGGACAGATGTCCTGACATTTTCCTTTAGAATTCACTGGTATAATTCAGAATTCATTGTTCCATCAGTGATGGCAAGCCGTCCTGGCACAGTTGCAACAAAACAGGCCCAAACCATGATACTACCACCATCATGTTTCACAGATGGGATAAGGTTCTTATGCTGGAATGCAGGCTTTTCCTTTCTCCAAACATAGAACTTTCTGCTTTAAATGAGAAGTGTTATTTTGGGCTCATCCGTCCACAAAACATTTTTCCAATAGCCTTCTGGCTTGTCCACGTGATCTTTAGCAAACTGCAGACGAGCACCAGTGTTCTTTTTGCAGCCCTGCCATGCACACCACTGTTGTTCAGTGTTCTCCTGATGATGGACTCATGAACATTAACATTAGCCGATGTGAGAGAGGCCTTCAGTTGCTTAGAAGTTGCCCTGGGGTCCTTTGTGAATTCGCTGACTATTACATGCCTTGCACATCACAACTATTACACATCTTGGAGTGATCTTTGTTGGTCGACCACTCCTGGGGGGGGGGGGGGGGGGGGTAAACAATGGTCTTGAATTTCCTCCATTTGTACACAATCTGTCTGACTGTGGATTGGTGGAGTCCAAGCTCTTTAGAGATAGTTTTGTAACCTTTTCCAGCCTGATGAGCATCAACAACGCTTTTTCTGAGGTCCTCAGAAATCTCCTTTGTTCGTGCCATGATACACTTCCACATGTGTTGTGAAGATCAGACTTTGATAGATCTCTGTTTTTTTAAATAAAACAGGGGGCCCACTCACACCTGATTGTCATCCCATTGATTGAAAACACCTGACTAATTTCACCTTCAAATTAACTGCTAATCCTAAAGGTTCACATACTTTTGCCACTCACAGATATGTAATATTGGATCATTTTCCTGAATAAATAAATGACCAAGTATAATATTTTTGTCTAATTTGTTTAACTGGGTTCTCTTTATCTACTTTTAGGACTTGTGTGAAAATCTGATGATGTTTTAGGTTATATTTATGCAGAAATATAGAAAATTCTAAAGGGTTCACAAACTTTCAAGCACCACCACAGGTGTGATCAAGGAGTGTGGCATATCAAGAGTATGAAGTTCTGAATTCAAAACTAGTTTTATTTCCACCCTAGGTTAAAAAGAACAAAAGTTATAACTGTTTGAATTTTTCAATTTTTTGAAATTTCAATATTTTTTCCCCCGTCAGCCTTATTTGGCCGCTTCCAGCAATATACGAGGGTAAGTCAAAAAGTTCTAAGACAAATGAAAAAAATCTTTATTCATGAAAATAGCAAATCTATTTCTCTGTATATCCTCCATTTAAGTCTAAACACTTCTGCAAAAGATGTTTCCATTGGAGAATTCCTTCTTTCCATTCCTTTTTTGAATTCATTTTGAAATTATAACATCTGTCTTAGAACTTTTTGACTTACCCTCGTGCATCCATCTTGAAAAAGTAAAGCACCTTCAGGAGCAATTCTTGTGCCCAATACATCTATCAATTGCTCAGAGTTTAAAAATAACCTTTTGCTCCAGTATTTATTTATTTTGAAATTTAATTGCATTATTTACATAGTGAGATGGCGTAAACTACTCAAATCAATTTCAACAACTGAGCAATGGCATGACCAGAACTGTTGATTGTTGGTACTTTGCTGGCCATTGTACCAAATCATTCAAATCCAACTAAAGATCATTAAGGATAATAACAATCTACATAGATTCCTTTTAAAATATTAAATCTGTCTTCTCTGACTGTATTCTCTTCTCTACAACTTGCCTAATTAGCATACAAACGCCCCTTATGGCACAACAAGGCAAAAGGTGGCAGTACAGTTCCACATGTTAATTTTCAGAGGGTGGTGCTCAAAAGCGCTATGTATTACATGTTTCTAATCAAATGTAACTTCTTCAAAACAATATGATTAACATCCTTGAAACTTCTTTTTTTTCTCTATCCTCCAGAATCTAATATTTTTATTGTATTCCACAGAATGATACACATCTACTGACCGTGACTTGAACTTCCACTGTCTCTGTCCGGCTTCCGGTTTGACCGAAATTACCACGAAAAGGCCCACCAGGGGTCATGATTGTTCCTGACCTCTGGTATCAATTTTGGCCAGTGTTGACCAATAGAAAGCGAGCTACAGTCTAACGTCACAGGGGTGGCACGTCCTCGGCTTTCGACCAAAATCCAACATGGCCGTGCCCAGCGGTTTCACCGTCAACGTTCAGAAAAAAAGATCGCCGTGTCACAAGTAATCAGTATCATGCAAATCTGAGTGCATATTCTAAAAAATTCAGGGTTTTTTTCCTATAAAATACCCAACTCTTGTGAAGATACCCAACTTTTTATATTGGTACATGGCGATCAAAATTTGCAATTTACTATGTAAATGGACAGGCGCTTCCTGCACGGCAAGTGCTGCTGGCATTACTAGTTGCAGGATGAGCTGAAAGCAGCAGGAAAAACAGTTAGACAGTGAATAATCAGCAATGACCTGTACAGCAGTCTTCTCCATTCTTTCACTTCATGCAAAAGAAAAGACGCATCGAGCTCCAAGTCTAAAATGAAAAGAAAAAAAAAGAGAGAAACAATAATAAAACTCTTTTCTTTTAGCAAAAATTCAGCCGGTCAGATTTGGATTGCACATATGAGCCCAAGAACACCATACCCAGAGTGAAAGTACAGAAGTGGGAGCATCATGATTTTGGCCTGCTCTCCCATTAGTTTTTTAAGAATATTCATGAGAAAACACTCCAGTGTTCATTGCTTTTAGGATTTGATGCATATAAGAAATACAGCTGGTTCTGAAAGGCACTGAAAGTGAGTAAGATGGAGTGAAATATCCAGCTGTGAGGGTGACGTGAAGCCTGTGAGTGGAGTTTTTTAGGCTGTGAATTTATAGTCTTAGTAACTTAATTACTTACATCAGGACTTAAGAATCAGTGATGTTTGTAAAATGTTAGTTTACTCATGTAAATTAGCTTAGCAAATTAGCTCATTTACAAGCAGACAGGTCCTAAACCTGAACGTTAATTAATGCCATGAAACCTCCAAATCAACTGCTTGCTGTGTTCTCAGTACTGTCTTGAGAGAAATGTGTTGTGTGTACTGTTGCTGTTTGTGAGATTGGAAAAGAGTGCATCTGTGCTGCTGTAGGTACTGCAATCAAACAAGGCTTTATCTTATATTCTAAATCTGCTGATGGTGACACTGTATTTTCAAACACTACATACTTCTGTGTGAATTATTGTGAAGCATTTTCAGGCATGCATCATTGAACAATTGAGATCTATCCTTTTGGAAATTCTGTTACTTCTGTGCAAATGACACATAAACTCGTACCATGCATACAATGCCATGAACGGTTGGAAAAATCACCAAATTAAGATTTCAAGTTCTTCATTAGATTAGATTGGATAAAACTTTATTGATCCCTTTGGGAGGGTTCCCTCAGGGAAATTAAGATTCCAGCATCATCATTACATATAAACAGAGAAAAGAAATGGAGAAAAACTTCTAGATAAATTAAAATAAATTAAATATTTACATATACAAATATAAAAGAATAAAATATGGGGAAGAGAGGAAGGGGGAGGGGGGAAAGGGGGGAGAAGTGGGGTTAGGGTAAGTGTGTGTGTGTGTGGGGGGGGGAGCAGGAAAGATATTGCACTTTATATTGCACATTACATTGCACATTGTCCAGTATTGCTTATTGTTAGGCTAGGCTAGGCTACTGCTCCTTCCCATCCTCTGTCCTCCTGTTACCCCTCCTCCCCCCCAGAGAGGAGTTGTACAGTCTGATGGCATGAGGGACAAAGGAGTTTTTGAGTCTGTTCATCTTGCACTTGGGAAGGAGCATTCTGTCACTGAACAGGCTCCTCTGGTTGCTGATGACGGTGCGCAGAGGGTGACTGGCATTGTCCATGACGTTCAATAGTTTGTCCGTAGATCTCTTCTCTGCCACCGTCACCAGAGAGTCCAGCTTCATGCTGACCACAGAGCCGGCCCGCCTGATCAGTTTGTCCAGCCTAGATGTGTCCTTCTTGGATGTGCTGCCCCCCCAGCACACCATGGTGTAAAACAGGACACTGGCATCCACAGACTGATAGAACATCCACAGGAGTTTCCTGCAGATGTTAAAGGACCGCAGCCTCCTAAGGAAGTATAGGCTGCTCTGTCCCTTCCTGTATAAGTGATTGGTGTTGCAAGTCCAGTCCAGCTTGCTGTCCAGCCACAGCCCGAGGTACTTGTAGGAATCCACAGCCTCCACCTTAACTCCCTCGATCAGAACTGGTTGTGACCTTGGTCTGGACCTCCCAAAGTCAATGACCAGCTCCTTGGTCTTCGAGGTGTTGAGCTGCAAATGGTTCCTGTTGCACCACACAGCAAAGTCCCTCACCAGGCTCCTATACTCCTCCTCTTTGTCGTCACTGATGCACCCAACGATGGCTGTGTCATCGGCAAATTTCTGAATGTGAGACAGCTCTGAGTTGTAGCAGAAGTTTGCGGTGTACAGGGTGAAGAGAAGAGGGGCCAGCACCATGCCCTGGGGTGCTCCGGTGCTGCTAATTACAGTGTCAGATGTACTGCGGCCTGTCAGTGAGATAGCTGGAGATCTAGGTGACCAGGCAGGGGTCCACTCGCATCCTGTTCAGTTTGTCCTGAAGCAGTAGGGGCTGGATGGTGTTGAAGGCACTCGAGAAGTCCAAGAAGAGAATCCTCACTGTGCCATTTCCCTTATCCAGATGCGAGTGGGCTCGGTGTAGCAGGTAGAGGATGGCGTCTTCCACACCAACACCTGCCCGGTACGCAAACTGCAGACAGTCCTGGGCATGTTGTACCTGGGGTCTGAGGAGGCTGAGGAAGAGCCGCTCCAACATCTTCATCAGATGTGAAGTGAGCGCCACCGGTCAGAAGTCGTTCAGCTCGCTGGACCGATTCTTTTTGGGAACTGGAACAATACATGATGTCTTCCAGAGGGTTGGCACTCTCCCCAGCTGCAGGCTGAGGTTGAAGATGTGTTGGAGTGGTTCACCCAGTTCAGCACCGCAGGTCTTCAGTAGTCGTGGACACACCTTGTCCGGGCCTGCTGCTTTCCTGGGGTGAAGCTTCCTCAGTTGACCTTTGACCTGGTCTGCAGTAATGCATAGAGGAGTCTGTGTTGAGGTGGGGGAGGAGGGGGCTGCTGTGATGACTGGGGGGAGGCGTGTTGAGGGAAGAAGGAGAGATGGCTGCAGTGAGGGAGAGGGTGGGGGGGACGTGGGCTGGTTGAACCGATTGAAGAAGTCATTCAACTTGTTCGCCCTCTCCACTGTCCCTCAATTACTCTGGTCTTTGTATTGTGGCCTGTGATGGTTTTCACACCTTCCCAGACCTCCCTCATGCTTTGCTCCTTCAGCTTCTGCTCCACCTTTCTCCTGTAGCTGTCCTTAGCTTCCCTCATGCAGCGTTTCACCTCCTGCTGTGCTGCTTTCATCGCCTCCCTGTCCCTGCTCCTGAAGGCGGCCTTCTTCCTGTTGAGGACAGCTTTGACTTCCTGTGTTACCCATGGCTTGTTCTTAGGGTAACACCATACAGTCTTAGTGGGGGAGACCACGTCTGCACAGAAGTTGAGGTAATCTGTCAGACAGTGTGTCAGCCCCTCTATGTCCTCACAGTGTGGGCTAAGCAGCACATCCCAGTCCGTTATGTCATAGCAGTCTCTGAGGGCATCTTCCATTTCAGGGGACCACCTCCTGATGGAGCTAGTTGTTAGAATAGAATAGAATAGAATAGAATAGAATAGAATAGAATAGAATAGAATAGAATGCCTTTATTGTCACTATACACATGTACAATGAGATTAAAGCATCTCCAATAACAGTGCAAACAACGTGTAGAGAGGGAGAGAGAGAGGAAGGGGGAAGGGAAAAGAGAGGAAAGGAAAAAAGGGGGGTAAGGTGCACAGTCTGAGGTGTATGTGTTGTGTTATACATTATGGAGTGAGGTATTGCACATATAAAGTATTGCACAGTGACAGTCACATTGTAAATCATTGCACGAGAGAGTCACACTATAAGATAAAATATTACACATTATGAAGTATTGCAAGGTAAGGTAAGGTGCACAGACTTGAGGTGTATGTGCTGTGTGTAAGGTGCACAGTCCTGAGGTGTATGTGCTGTGTGTAAGGTGCACAGTCCTGAGGTGCATGTGTTGTGTGTAAGGTGCACAGTCCTGAGATGTATGTGTTGCGTTTCACATTTTGGAGTGTGGTATTGCACATTATAAAAGTATTGCATAGAGAGTCACCTTATAAAGTACTGCACATTTATAAATTAGTAAAATAGTAAAATAAAACAGACTATAAAGTCAGAGCATGTCCCAGTTCAGGGCGGTTATGGCTTTTGGAAAGAAGCTGTTTTTTAATCTATTTGTCTTTGCCCTGATGCACCTGTAGCACCTCCCTGAGGGCAACAGGTCGAACAGATCAAAGCCAGGGTGGGAGCTGTCCTTGATAATATTCTTAGCTCTGCTAAGGCAGCGGGAGGTGTAAATGTCCATCAGGGAGGGGAGAGGGCAGCCAATGATCCTCTGTGCTGCCTTTACTACCCTCTGGAGCCTCTCCCTGTCTACAGCAGTGCAGCTGCCGTACCATACTGTAATACAGTACGTCAGTATGCTCTCGATGGATGAGCGGTAGAAGGTCAGCAGCAGGTTGGAGCTTAAGTTGTACTTCCTGAGGACTCTCAGGAAGTGTAGCCGCTGCTGAGCCTTCTTAATGACTGCTGTGATGTTCTCTGACCAGGAGATGTCGGCGGAGATGAGGACACCGAGAAACCGGAAGGTGTGGACCCTCTCCACATACTCATTGTTAATGTAGAGGGGGGCTAGGTCGGTGCTGTGCTTCCTGAAGTCAACAATGAGCTCTTTGGTTTTCTTGGTGTTCAGAGCGAGGTTATTTTCTGAACACCAGGCTGCCAACTTCAGGACCTCCTCTCTGTAGGCTGCCTTGTCTCCCTTTGAGATGAGTCCGACCACTGTGGTGTCGTCAGCAAACTTGACGATAAGGTTGTTGTTGTTGTTGTGGGTCAGACTACAGTCGTGGGTGTAGAGGCAGTACAGGAGGGGGCTCAGCACACAGCCCTGTGGAAAGCCGGTGCTCAATGAGCGGGTGGAGGAGAAGTGGGGGCCAAGTCTCACAATCTGGGGCCGGTTAGTAAGGAAGTCCTTTAACCAGGTACATGTGAGAGGGGGGAGGCCAAGAGTGTTCAGTTTACTAATAAGGATGTCTGGGATTATTGTATTAAAAGCTGAACTGTAATCCACAAAGAGTATGCGGACGTAGCCCTGCTGCTGCTCCAGGTGATTTAGCGCAGAGTGGAGAGCTACGGCAATGGCATCCTCTGTGGATCTGTTTGTGCGATATGCGAACTGGTAGGGGTCGAAGTCTGGGGGGAGGTGGTCCTTGATGTGCTGAAGAACTAGTCTCTCGAAGCACTTCATGATTACCAGGGTGAGGGCCACAGGACGGTAATCATTCAGGCTGGTGACGGGAGACTTCTTCGGCACTGGGATTAGTGTTGCAGATTTTAGGCAGGGCGGGATGACTGCCTGAGCCAGAGAGAGGTTAAAGATCCTAGTGAAGGTAGGGGCGAGCTGGTGGGCGCACGCTCTGAGCACCTTACCAGGTACACCATCTGGGCCGGCAGCTTTCTTGGGGTTCACTGCCAGGAGCACCCGTCTGACATCGTGCTCCTGTACAGTGAAAGGAGTGGTGTAGGAACTGTGTGGTGGTGGGGGCAGGGCAGGAGCAGATGAGTGCTGCTGAGATGTTTCGAAGCAAGCAAAGAAGCGATTTAGCTCCTCTGCTAGTGGCACACTCCAGTCTCCTGTTGGCGCATCACAGTCTCTGAAGTTTGTGATGTCCTGAATGCCCTGCCACACCTCCCGTGTGTTGTTGCTGGACAGGTGGGACTCTATGCGCAGCCTGTGGTCCACCTTGGCTTTATTTATTCTTCTTTTCAGATCAGCTCGAGCAGCTCTGTACAGAGCTCTATCACCTGACCTGAAGGAAGCATCGCGAGCCCTGAGGAGTGAGTGGACCTGGCTGGTCATCCAGGGTTTCTGGTTTGGGAAGACCCGGATGTTTTTATCCACCGTCACATTCCTGATGCAGAACTTGATATAGTCCAGCACCGTTCCTGTGAACGTCTCCAGCTCCTGATGTTCAAATAAGTCCCAGTCTGTCCATTTAAAGCAGTCCTCTAAAGCAGTCCTTGTTGCAGGCTGCCTTTGAACCAGGGGGGTGTACTTCGGCTGTAGAAGAACCAGGTTGTGGTCAGACTTCCCTAGTGGGGGGAGGGGTGTGACTCTGTATGCATCCCTCACATTAGCATACAGCAAGTCAATTGTCCTGTTGTTCCTTGTTGGACAATCCACAGCCTGGTAAAAAGCAGCCAAAGTGGAGTCCAAAGTAGCATGATTAAAGTCCCCAGAAATGATGATAAATGCCTCAGGGTGCTGTGTCTGCAGCCTTGCTGTGACAGAGTGTCTCTCACATGCAGCGGCTGCGTCTGCCCTCGGAGGGATGTAAACACAGATGGTGATCACGTGACTGAACTCCCTCGGCAGATAATATGGCCGCAGGATAACGGCTAGCAGCTCCAAGTCCGGGCAACATAAAACTGTCTTTACGGAGATATGTCCCGGGTTACACCAGCGATTGTTAACATAAATGATGAGTCCCCCACCTTTGCTTTTCCCGCATGTGTTAGTGTCTCTGTCGGCTCTCACAGCAGTGAATCCCCACAGGTCCACGTTAGCATCCGGTACAAGGTGTGTTAGCCATGTCTCCGTAGAGATAAATAAGCTGCTCTCCTGGTAAATCCGCTGGTTGTTCAGAGTGGAAAGCTCGTCGACTTTATTCGGCAGTGAGTTCACATTCCCCATGATAACAGAGGGAATTGATGGTTTGTAGCGCCGCCGGTTGTCTGCTAGCCTAGCCTTTAGCTTTGCTCCAGCTTTGCAGCCCCTGGGTTTCCTCCTCAGCTCGGCCGGGATGGGGTGTCGTATCCTGGCTCGTCCCATTGTTTTCAGGGCCAGCAGCTCCTCTCTCGAATAAGTGAGAAAACTGGCTCCTGGTTGCGTGTTAAAGTTAAATACATCCATGTTATATAGTAAAACACACTATGTCTTCGTAAAAAGAGCAAAAAAGTAAAAAAGGTGGAAAAAAGAGGTTTAAAGAGCTAAAAACTACAGAGCTACTGGAGAGGCAGCCGTCTCACACAGTGCCCATCCTTCGGCCATAGATGATCTCTTGACTCTAATTCTCGCTAGAGCTCATGTCTATCCCTATGAAACAAACTCCATTGAAATCCATCCGAATAGATTCATAAATAACATTTCTCTATTGAAATAAACTAAGAAGTTTGACACAACACTCAGCAGTATAATTGCTATTAGGATAGCAGGAACATTCTCAAATTGCACTTATCAGTAGCTCTGATGACCTCGCCACCTCTCAAAAGGTATATAGTGCTTACACTTTCTCACATGAGCTTCCTTTAATGTCGCTGAAGATGATATCAAAATAACATAACATCCATAAACTTTATACATACTATACACGATTTATGCTATTTCTGTGCATACTTTAAATGCTTGGTAACAGCATGCTAGGGTTAGTTGGATATCATTAAATACAAGTGAATTAGACTCATGTACAGTACAGGATTGTAGAGAGGTCATTATCTCCACCAACTTTGTTGAAAGAGGTTATGTTTTCACCTCTGTTTGTGTGCCTGTTCCCAATATACAGTGGGGCAAAAAAGTATTTAGTCAGCCACCAATTGTGCAAGTTCTCCCACTTAAAAAGATGAGAGAGGTCTGTAATTTTCATCATAGGTACACTTCAACTATGAGAGACAGAATGGGGGGAAAGAATCCAGGAAATCACATTGTAGGATTTTTAATGAATTAATTGGTAAATTCCTCTGTAAAATAAGTATTTGGTCACCTACAACAAGCAAGATTTCTGGCTCTCACAGACCTGTAACAACTTCTTTAAGAGGCTCCTCTGTCCTCCACTCGTTACCTGTATTAATGGCACCTGTTTGAACTTGTTATCAGTATAAAAGACACCTGCCCACAACCTCAAACAGTCACACTCCAAACTCCACTATGGCCAAGACCAAAGAGCTGTCAAAGGACACCAAAAACAAAATTGTAGACTTGCACCAGGCTGGGAAGACTGAATCTGCAATAGGTAAGCAGCTTGGTGTGAAGAAATCAACTGTGGGAGCAATTATTAGAAAATGGAAGACATACAAGACCACTGATAATCTCCCTCGATCTGGGGCTCCACGCAAGATCTCACCCCGTGGGGTCAAAATGATCACAAGAACGGTGAACAAAAATCCCAGAACCACACGGGGGGACCTAGTGAATGACCTGCAGAGAACTGGGACCAAAGTAACAAAGGCTACCATCAGTAACACACAAATCCTGCACATGTCCCCCTGCTTAAGCTAGTACATGTCCAGGCCCGTCTGAAGTTTGCTAGAGAGCATTTGGATGATCCAGAAGAGGATTGGGAGAATGTCATATGGTCAGATGAAACCAAAATAGAACTTTTTGGTAAAAACTCAACTTGTTGTGTTTGGAGGAGAAAGAATGCTGAGTTGCATCCAAAGAACACCATACCTACTGTGAAGCATGGGGCTGGAAACATCATGCTTTGGGGCTGTTTTTCTGTAAAGGGACCAGGACGACTGATCCGTGTAAAGGAAAGAATGAATGGGGCCATGTATCATGAGATTTTGAGTGAAAACCTCCTTCCATCAGCAAGGGCATTGAAGATGAAACGTGGCTGGGTCTTTCAGCATGACAATGATCCCAAACACACCACCCGGGCAATGAAGGAGTGGCTTCGTAAGAAGCATTTCAAGGTCCTGGAGTGGCCTAGTCAGTCTCCAGATCTCAACCCCATAGAAAATCTTTGGAGGGAGTTGAAAGTCCGTGTTGCCCAGCGACAGCCCCAAAACATCACTGCTCTAGAGGAGATCTGCATGGAGGAATGGGCCAAAATACCAGCAACAGTGTGTGAAAACCTTGTGAAGACTTACAGAAAACGTTTGACCTCTGTCATTGCCAAGAAAGGGTATATAACAAAGTATTGAGATGAACTTTTGTTATTGACCAAATACTTATTTTCCACCATAATTTGCAAATAAATTCTTTAAAAATCAGACAATGTGATTTTCTGGAATTTTTTTTCTCATTTTGTCTCTCATAGTTGAGGTATACCTATGATGAAAATTACAGGCCTCTCTCATCTTTTTAAGTGGGAGAACTTGCACAATTGGTGACTGACTAAATACTTTTTGCCCCGCTGTAACTCAAAAGTAGTGAACAGATTTTGATGAAATTTGGATAAAAGGCGAGCCAAGGAACAACTGATCAGATTTTTATGCAAATCCGAATATGTGGCTTGGCGGAGGTATGCACGCTACCAAGTGCCCTTCTATTTGGTTATTTGGTTCTGACACTGCTCCTTCTTACTCTGTCTCTATCTTGCTGTGTATATCTACATCGTTACTCTCAGTGTTGGCCAAAAGGCTCATGCTTAATAATAACTACCTGTTTGCTTTGCTTTCTTGTACAGGTTTTTGCTCAGCCTGCCAATGTGGCTATCACTAAAATGGACGTGAGTAACTTGGCAATGGTGATGGCCCCCAACTGCCTGCGATGTCTGTCTGACGACCCACGCATCATTTTTGAGAACACACGCAAAGAGATGAGCTTTATCCGGGTGCTTATTCAGCACCTCGATACTAGCTTCATGGATGGAATTCTATAGTCCACCTTATTACACACACACACACACACACACACACACACACAGACAGACACACACCTATATACCCCGGCATATTCACCACTCATACATATCGATGACACAAAAATTGAAAACATAATATATGGACAAGCAAAACCCAGTCTGTATAGTCAGCTGTAGAACATGAGGCATGAACCCTAATTACTGCACTGACACACACTCTCAAAAGCACAAATTGAATCTGATTGACATCCAAACGCATACAGACACACTTAAGTAACACATACATTCCATTTTAGCCCCTTTTATAATTTCTGAATGTGTTTGACTAGAGAGGAGAATGTATAGCAGTGTTTTTGTGTGTATGTTTGTTGAATGTTGTGTGGAAAATGTGTGCGTTTTGTTTTTTACCTAACTGACCTATATAACTGTCTATAACAGTCTACTTGATTTTATATAATTAATTTATTTTTTTTGTATTTATTTTAACAGGTGTTTATAACTACTGCCTTTTGAAACAAATTGTCAGCCTCCTGTCGAGTGTGAATGTGTGTGTGTATGCACATGTATGTATGTATGTATGTATGTATGTATGAACAGTATTTTCCACTTAGTTTTCTTTAATGGAAATAGTCACCACACACATTTACATGTTCATAATCATATATACTCAAGGTTTACCCAGCCCCAAACACACACACACACACACACACACACACACACAGATTAGGCCTGGTGCTTTAATAATGATATAACACACCGCCTTGCACTACGTCCTCACTTCCCTTCAGGAGAAGCAAAGGAGAGTGAAATAGAAGGATGAAAGCTGGAGGGAGAGGCAGAGGGATCAGATCAAGGCAGACAAAAACAAAATCTTAAAGTTTTTTGGTTTCTTCACTTATCTGCACATGGAAATAAAATCATGGAAATAATGTTCACCTTCATCTATATCATCATAAAATATAGAAAAAAAAAGATATTTAAAAAATATATAAAATCCATAAAAGAAGT
The DNA here is from genome assembly GCF_027579695.1 of Neoarius graeffei. Lineage (NCBI taxonomy): Eukaryota > Metazoa > Chordata > Actinopteri > Siluriformes > Ariidae > Neoarius > Neoarius graeffei. The sequence goes on from NC_083570.1 coordinate 27,941,487, forward strand.
AAACACGAAGTATCAAATAAATAAATAGTGAAACTAAAAAAAAAAAAAGCAGCTTAGGTTTGCTTCTCATTTTAGTAAATCGAAACTATTTTAATGGAGCTGAACTAAAAGGAGTCGATTTGAATTGTGTCTAATTGAGAATGATCAGAGCTGAGGAAAAAAAAAGAGATAAAACCCTGAGCAGATGACTTTAAACAGCATTTTCAGAGCAACACACACACACACACACACCTTACCTGGGACACAGATAGGAAAGACAAAAGAAATTTAGATCACTGCTGGACGTTAACCTGCTCATGGGTTTCTCTTGAATTATTGCGTTTATTGTTCATGAAATCAGGCTGAAATCCCCTCTCCCTCCTTTTGGTCTGAGATCTAATGGTAACTCTGTAAGGTAGGGTAAGTCTGTCTGAACGTTGTTTAATAAACAATTCAAAAACTTTAAATGTGATCAATCCTTAAATTGTTTCCACACACACACTTACTTAACACATCCAAGCTTATATAATTTTATTACACTTTATACAGATTCAATCAGTATAGTCACACCTTATTTTCAAGTCTGATTCGTGAAGTCCTCACGAATCAAAGTATTATTTTTAAACTTTTTTTTAATGTTTTGATCACGATAAGACTTGAGTCTCGTATTTTATGGCCCCCTAAACCTTTATGCTTGACACCAATGTAATGAATATAACTGATAAGAATACAGCCAATCATGGGCAGTGTCTTTCCAGTCCACTAGAGGGCGATGTCTCTCTGTACACCCTGTTTCCTGCAAATAATGTTGCCAGATTTTGATTATTTAAGTTAGTGTGTGAAACTTTTGGTTAATGAATACAATATGGCCAAAAGTATGTGGACACCTGACCATAACACTCATATGTGATTGATGAACATCTCGTTCCAGATTGAGTCTCCTCTTTGTTGTCATAATAATCTCCACTCTTCTGGGAAGGCTTTTGGAGCTGTTGGGGTTTGTGATCATTCAGCTATAAGGGCATTGCTGAGGTCACTGATGTTGGGCAAAACGCAGTCTGTGTTAGAGCTCATCCTAAAGTGTTCAGTAGGTTTCAGGTCAGGGCTCTGTGCAGGACACTCGAGATCCTCCAGATCAACCTTACCAACCATGTCTTCATGGAGTTCACTTTGGGCACAGGACCTGGAAGAGGTTTGGGCTCAAGGCCTTAGTTCCAGTAAACACTAAGACATCTTAACGCTACAGCATATGAAGGCATCTTGGACTAGTGCATTGTTCACACTTTGTGATAACAGTTTATGAAAGGCCTACATACTAGTGCATCTCAAAAATTTTGAATATTGTGAAAAAGTTCAATATTTTCCATCAGTTATTTAAGAAAGTGAAAATGTTATATATTATAGACTCATTACACATAAACTAACATGTTTCAAACATTTTTCTATTTTAATTTTAATCAGTATGGCATACAGTACAAAAACATTAAAAAAAACCCATCTCAAATTATTAGAATATTTCATTTTGAGTTTGAGTAAAACAGTATGAACACAGTGTATCTCTAGGTCTAGTTCAGTACACACAACCACAATCATGGGGAAGACTGCTGACTTGACTGTTGTCCAGAAGATGATCACTGATGCCCTCCACAAGGAGGGTAAGCCACAAAAGGTCATTGCTGAAAAGGGTGGCTGGAAAAGGTGCACAAGCAACAGGGATGGCCGCAGTCTTGAGAGGATTGTCAAGAAAAGTCGATTCAAGAACTTGGGAGAGCTTCACAAGGAGTGGACTGAGGCTGGTGTCAGTGTATCAAGACCCATCACAAACAGACATCTTCAAGAAAGGGGATACAACTTTGGCATTCCTAATATCAAGCTACTCCTGAGCCAGAGACAATGTCAGAAGTGTCTTATCTGGGCTAAGGAGAGAAAGAAATGGACTGTTGCTCAGTGGTCCAAAGTCCTCTTTTCAGATGAAAGTACATTTTGCATTTAATTTGGAAATCACAGTTCTAGAGTCTGGAGGAAGAGTGGAGAGGCACAGAATCCAAGGTGTTTGAAGCCCAGTGTGAAGTTTCCACAGTCTGTGATGATTTGGGGTGTCATGTCATCTGCTGGTGTTGGTCCACTGTATTTTATCAAGTCCAAAGTCAACACAGCCATCTACCAGGAGATTTTAGAGCACTTCATGCTTCCATCTGCTGACGAGCTTTTTGGAGATGCTGATTTCCTTTTCCAGCAGGACTTACAGCACCTACCCACAGTGCCAAAACTACTACCAAATGGTTTGCTGACCATGATATTACTGTGTTTGATTGGCCAGCCAACTTGCCTGACCTGAAACCCATAGAGAATCTATGGGGTATTGTCAAGAGGAAGATGAGAAACACCCGACCCAAAAATACAGATACGCTGAAGGCCACTATCAAAGCAACCTGGGCTTCAATAACACCTCAGCAGTGCCACAGACTGATCACCTCCATGCCACACCGCATTGATACAGTAATTCATGGTAAAGGAGCCCCAACCAAGTATTGAGTGTATAAATGAATATACTTTTCAGAAGTTGGACATTTCTGTCTTGTAAATCCTTTTTTTGATTGATCTTAGGGAATATTCTAATAATTTGAGATATTGGATTTCTGATTTTCATGAGCTATAAGCCATAATAATCAAAATTAAAACAAAAAAGGCTTTAAATATTTCACTTTACATGTAATGAATATAGAATATATGAAAGTTTACCTTTTTGAATTAAATTATGGGAAAAAAAGGAACTTTTTCATGGTATTCTAATTTTTTGAGATGCACTAGTATATATGGCTGTGGTATCCACAAACTTTTGTCCATGGGGAAAATTGTAAGGTTGCAACCCTGTCATGTTCTTCTTATGGGGTAGTTTTGACACTTCAGGATTAGTGTTTTTTAATACAAAACAACTTGTATTTTAACATTTTTACATAACACCAATAAACTCAAGTGCATGCAGGTCAGGACATCCAAGAGGCTGAAATGGAAAATAAATAGATAGTACATTAAAAAAAAAAACCTCCTAGTCATTTATAAGTCATATTCTTCTATTATGCTATTCTATTATGATTCATTTCATGACCCTAAAAACTTTTATATACAAAAGAAACTCTTTTTATTTATAATTAAAAAAAAAAAAAAGTACACACAAAAGCCAGCTTTATTTACAAATATCAATATGGCAACCCTGGTTTAGGCGCATGCGCAAGGCAGCAAATTCTTCGGCGCAGGAGCAGTGCGTACAGGCAAACCTGACTTCGGCGCATGCGCACAGTACTATCTGCTTCTGCTCTGTATTGATCACACCGGTAAGTCCATTATTTTAGATCTCTTATTTATCCTAATCAAAAGCAAAGCAGGTAAATTTGGTTTACCTCAACAGGATAGATAATGACTTTCCACACATACACAGATCAAGTTAATAACCTGGCTAAACGTTTATCTAGCTAACTTTATAACAATGTTAACTCATTGTTTATCCAGGTACTGTAATTAGTCTAGTTTTAAAAAAAAAAGGTCCTGTAATTAATAATGCAATACACACATGGCAACAATGCAACTGATCTCGGTCACTTAGTTTGCACACTTGATTTCAGACCAGGATCCCTCTTTAAATGTGTACACGTCACTTTTTGGATTACTTCCCTTCACACCCACTCGGTTCGCTTTAAGGAAATCTGTCACTTTAAACTCATATGACAAAGGTGGCTTGAATTTTATTGATTTTGGTGCACTTAATAATACCTTCAAAATAAATTGGATTAAAAAGTATTTGAAAACCCCCACATCTATTTGGAATTTCATTTCGCATCATGTATTCTCAAATTTAGGTGGCCTTAATTTCCTTCTGCTCTGCAATTACAGCATTCCAAAAATACCACTGAAACTTTCTTCCTTCCATCGACAGGTTCTTCTCGCATGGACAATGATTTACAAACACAGTTTCTCTCCGCAGAGTTGCTTCATTTGGAATAACCGTAATATTGTTTATAAAAACAAAACACTATTTTTGGATAAATGGTTTAACAAAAAGATGGGTTGCTGTATAATTATTCTGAATTTCTTATGAGATATACCAATAACACCTAGAGAATTTTCAGTGGTTTTTGATGCTATTCCTTCTGGTCTGTGTATGTTATTCAGGGGCTCTTACAGCTCTCCTCCCTTATCATTCAATCCTCCTGATGTATCACAGTCTTCTCTTGGTAGGGTTTGTTTTTCATCTGGTCAGCTTTTTAACCCCAAAGTAAGAGCCATGTTTCAGGATGGCCTAGTCTCTGTCCCACCAACATCATTTTATTGGGCCACTTTTGTGTCTGATATTGAATGGAAAAAAGTTAGGATGTTACCACAAAGATTTTTTCTATCAAACAAAGTCAAAGAGATCTCATTTAAATTGATACACAAATTCTACCCTGCAAAACGATATTCATCAAGATTTAACATTGATTATATTTTACCATACAGTAGGTGAGATGAGGTAGAGCCAATCCATTCACTGTATGGCCAAAAGTATGTAGACACCTGACCTTGTGGAAGGGGGCACTAATTTATGAACATCATCTTGTCTCACTATAGTTGTCAGGTGATACCCTAATGCAGTCATTCCACTAAAATTACATTCAGTATTTTAGAGCTCAAAAATATTTTGGTGACTGTCCTTCAAGTATTTGACAAAAATGTAGACACTCCTGACATACTAGACGTATAATCAAGTTCAAGTCAACTTTATTGTCAATAATGCCATATGTGCAGGACATACAGAGAATTGAAATTGCGTTTCCCTCTTATCTGCAGTGCAAACAGTAATAAACATGAAATATAAAATATAGGTACAAGGACACTTTCAATGTCCAGAAAGTGCAAATGTGGCAGTGTGAACAGAATTAACGGTATAAATTTAAATGTAACGAATGACAATATAAACAGAATGAACAATGTAAACGGGAACAGCAGTCTGACATTATAGTAATTATCAGTATAAATATAAATAAATAAATGGCAGTATGAGCAGAATTCAGTGTAAGTATAAATATGGCAGATATGACAGTATAAACAGTGTAGCAGTGAAGTTATCAAAGATTAAAGATGTATAAAGTGTAAACAGTTTTTATATAGTGCAATTAACTATTTTAAAAAAAAGGCAGTATGAGCATAATTTTCATAATAAGAGCCTGAGCTTGCAACTGGTATACAAAAATGACATACCAGACCAGTAGTGTTCATGATTTGCTCATAATGTTTCCATCAATTTTCTTTTATTCCTGACAAACTTTTACTTGTGGAGAAATGTATCATTTGTTATTCCTTGTAATAAGGCAGTACGGCCGGTAGGTGTCAGTAAGACGACCTGCTTGCAACTCACCTGTGAGCTGAAGAAGAGCAGTACTTGTTTCGAGCTAACCTTTCTCCAGAAAAATAACACGCATGCGCATTAAATATAACAAAACTAATGTAATGCGTTAATACGGGGGGAGGAGACTCGTAAAGAACGCTTTCGACGTGTCAGCTCCTTGCGTTAAGACGCAATCATGTTCAAGTAACACGCATACAGCCACACCCACAGGTGTAACGTGGCACATCAGTAGTTTAGAGCTGTGTCCGAAATCACTCACTCATTCACTACTCCCTACTCACATTCTGGGGAATTCTAGTGAGCTCACATTCTAGTGAGCTCATTGGTAAAATGAAAAACACTTTCAGACTTTTTTTTTTTTTTAGATCAAATCAAGTATACAAAAAGTATACAATAAAATAGCATTGGTGCAACTTACGCCAGGGGGATGTACATTACAAAATAAATAAACACAAAAACAGTTCATAAAAACACATCGTACCGTATAGCACGAAAAGTGTTTGTGTTTTGACAGCCTTCTTATTATTGCTGCTAGAAATTGTGGTTACGTACTGTTTAATGTCTATACTAAGTTCTGTAAAATTAGGTTTTTTATTCTGAAATTTAGACTTGTGAATGTAGTATTTTGTCAATATTATTAACAAATTAATCAAATAAAAATGAGAGGCAAGATTTCTGCTGTCATAAAAGCCAAACAAGACATTCTCCCATTTCAGACTAAAGTCTGAGTGAATGGAGTCGATAATAAGACGAGTAAGCTTACTCCACAAAAGTTTTGAATAAGGGCAAAGCCAAAATAAATGAATAAGGGTTTCTCTTTCTACCCCACAAAAAGAACAATTGACAATGATGTCTTTTTTTTAATTTCTGCAAATAAAAATTGGTAGGATAAAATCTATGTAGGGCGGCACAGTGGTGTGGTGGTTATCGCAAGAAGGTCCGGGTTCGAGCCCTGTGGCCGGCGAGGGCCTTTCTGTGTGGAGTTTGCATGTTCTCCCCGTGTGTGCGTGGGTTTCCTCCGGGTGCTCCGGTTTCCCCCACAGTCCAAAGACATGCAGGTTAGGTTAACTGGTGACTCTAAATTGACCGTAGGTGTGAATGTGAGTGTGAATGGTTGTTTGTGTCTATGTGTCAGCCCTGTGATGACCTGGCGACTTGTTCAGGGTGTACCCCGCCTTTCGCCCGTAGTCAGCTGGGATAGGCTCCAGCTTGCCTGCAACCCTGTAGAACAGGATAAAGCGGCTAGAGATAATGAGATGAGAATGAAAATCTGTGTAGCATTTTGAAAGATATTTCTTTCACCTTATTGGTCAAAAAATTTTTTTGTGGTAATAGCCAAACGTTTTCCCAACAGATCTCTCCCACCAAATTAGACCAGTGAAAAAAAAACAAACAAACAAACTTTCAGACACTACTCCACCCCGCCGTTATTCATGTCATTACTGTCGCACAATTAAAACGTGCCAGATCAGTCGGCTGGTGGGTTTTCAAAATAATAAATACACGCATGTATTTTTGTGATAAATACATATTCTACTGAGTGTATTTCCCACATTAATAAATAAAAAGTACTTTGTCTGCATCTTTCAGTTCTTTTAAATCAAGGCTGAATGCTTTCTTCTTTGCTGCCTTTTATTAAATCAAATGAGGCTTTTGATGAATTCCTCGCTCTGCACTGTAACTTTGATTCTTGTATTTTCTTTCTTATTCTATTTTAGCTTATTTTCTATTCTTTTACTATTTTAATTGGACTTGAATGTCCGTTCATGTTTCTTCCTCCGTCCATTCACCCCAACACACTACAGTATTGTTGCCCTTTTCGAGCCACAACTTATAAATTCGTCTCAAACTACTAAACTACTGCTATACTCAATGTAAACTACTTACCTGTCCTTATAAAACAGCTTTTCTTTCAGCACGACCGCAATGCATGATGGTTAGTGACCATCGGTTGTATATTACTTTTCATCATGCATTGTGAGACACTGAGTCCACTATATAGGGTGTAATAATCCTCACTATACATTCGGACAGCACGACAAAATCCACTAGTCCACTATATAGTGAGTAGTGACTGATTTCAAACAGGGTAGGTGTGACGATCAGAGGATACAAGTCAAGGTAGGACTCTTGTTATTAAATGGATCTGGTTTTTATCCACTTTTTAGGAAAATAAGAGAAAACAAACCTTTTGTAAAACATCTTGAAACCTAGAAGAAAGGCTGTTGCCATTCAGCACATTTTAGTTCATATTTACATGCATAAGCTATTATTATTATTATTATTATCATTATTATTTCTCTTTTCAATCCGCATGTTAGATTTTGCTTTAAGAATGTTAATGGAGAAGTACAGGGAAGGCCAGAGAAAGCTACATCGTGTGTTTGTAGACCTGGAGAAGGCATACGATAGAGTGCCGAGAGATGAGTTATGGTATTGTATGAGAAAGTGTGGAGTGAATGAGAAGTATATTAGAGTGGTGCAAGACATGTATGAGAGCAGTGAGGTGTGTAGTTGGAACGACTGAATGGTTCAAGGTGAAGGTGGGACTTCAAGGATCTGCTTTGAGTCCTTTCTTGTTTGCCATAGTGATGGATAGCTTGACAGATGAAGTGAGGCAAGAGTCACCATGGAACATGATGTTTGCGGATGATATTGTGATATGTGGTGAAAGTAGAAAGGAGGTTGAGCTGGGTTTGGAGAGACGGCGGTATGCATTGGAACGAAGAGGAATGAAGGTGAGCAGTAGCAAAACAGAATACATGTGCATCAATGAGAATGGGGATGAGAGTGTAGTGAAGATGCAAGGAGTAGACGTAAAGAAAGTTGGTGAATTCAAGTACCTGGGGTCAACTGTGCAGGAACATAGGGGCTGCGATAGTGAGGTGAGAAAGAGTGCAGGCAGGGTGGAGCAGTTGGAGAAGGATTTCGGGAGTCACTTGTGATAGAAAAATCCCAGCAAAAGTGAAAGGTAAGATGTATAAGACGGTAGTGAGACCAGCTGTGATGCATGGATTGGAGACTGTACCCTTAACGAAGAGACAGGAGGCAAAGTTGGAGGTGGAGTTGAGGATGTTAAGGTTTGCGATGGGAGTGACAAGGTTGGACAGGATAAGGAACGAGCACATCAGAGGGACAGCACATGTGGAGAGCTTGGGAATTAAGCTAAGAGAGATGAGACTGAGATGGTATGGGCACATCCTGAGAAGAGATGCAGAGAATGTTGAGGATGGAGCTGCCAGGCAAACGAAAACGAGGAAGGCCAAAGAGGAGATGCATGGATGTGGTGAGCGAGGACCTGAAAGTGGCAGGTGTGGTAGAGAAGGATGCGGAGGACAGGGAGCAATGGAGATGAAAGATCCGCTGTGGCGACCCCTAATCGGGAGCAGCCAAAAGATGATGGTTATTATTATTATTATTATTATAGTCATAGTAGTAGTGGACAACACAGTAATATCTGAAAAATGTGACTTAATGCACTCTATATGTTAAGCCTAACATGTAAATCAAGAACTTACAACTTTATACATAAATTGCATTTTTTTGATTGGGTGATGCAAATTATAAATACTTATAATGCCATCCGGTGGATTGGCGCACCTTAGCTTTCTGTTCCCGGTTGTAGTCAAATAGATTGTTTATTCGCTCTTAGGTGTGCTTTTTTTTGTATCTAGGCCATTTATATATTCGTTTATGAAGAAAAATAGAAAAAATAAGACAAATAACAAAAAACAGCAGAATTTTTCACTCGCCTGGTGTTTTCTACAGCAGCGTTCATGTCTGGTAGAATGATGCAGGCGCTGATCTCTATAGGAAGAGGCATGGTAGTCAATACAAGGCAAAACTATGTATAGTTCTTTTAACTTTTTTTTATAGTCATTTGATGCTTGATAATACAAGAGTCATTAAAACGAGAACAGCAGAAGCTATTAAAAAGATTGATGAACACAACTGTTTTTTCCACAAATGCTGATTTCAGTTGAAACTTTTATAATTCATGACAATAAACTGGGCAGAGGAATGACCATTTAAACATATTTAAACTTCATGCTACATCATTCCACCGGACCTGATGGTACATGGTAAGCACCTTTATTTTAAATCTACTAAAGTCTCTTACTAAAATAGTATTAGCATACAGGTGCTGCCATTTCTCAAACACTTGTTGGTGCACCTTGTCCAGGTGAAGCCAAACGTAAACATTATCTGAAACTTACACATTAACATAGAGAGGAATTAAAATTGACTTCGGCTATAAACCAAGTGGCAACCTCCATCCATCCGTCCGTTATCTGTAGCTGCTCATCCTGTGCAGGGCCACGGGCAAGCTGGAGCCTGTCCCAGCTGACTATGGGCGAGAGGCGGGGTATACAAGTCGCCAGATCATCGCAGGGCTGACACAGAGAGAGAGACAAACAACCATTCACACTCACATTCACATCTACGGTCAATTTAGAGCCACCAATTAGCCTAACCTATGGGGGAAACCAGAGCACCCGGAGGAAATCCATACAGATATGGGGAAAACATGCAAACTCTACACAGAAGGGCCCTCGTTGGCCACTGGGCTTGAACCCAGAACCTTCTTGCTGTGAGGTGATAGTGCTAACCACTGTGCTGCCCAAGTGGCAACCTCTGCTCCTGAAAAGTGAAGCCAATACAGAAATGCTAAAATCTGCAGTTCCTCAAATGGTCACTTGAGGCTGGCTCCAAAAGTGAATCTGCCTTTAACTATTTTGATTAAGTTTAGAAGACTTTCTATTTTTTTATGTTAGATGGCAGGAGACACTGGGAAGATGCGTGTGATGGTGACAGGAGGCAGTGGTCTGGTGGGCAGAGCCATAGAGCAAGTGTTGCAGGAGGAAGGAGGAGCAAGAGAAGAAGAATGGATCTTCCTTTCGTCCAAAGATGCTAACCTCATGTAAACACTTTTTTTTTTTTAATTCCAAACACAGTCATATGTGTAACAGGAGATTAAAAAGTCACATTTGGAGATAAAAGTGGTGCTGTGGAACATTTGTGCATGTTAAGTAACATCTGTATTCAGTGTTAGTTCCTTTTAGTTCACATAAAGTAGAACAGTCCAAAGGGCAGTTCCTCAGGGAATAACACTGAGTGCACGGTGAGCATGAATGTATTTGCATTTGTATAAATCTTTTCTGAGGGTTGTATTAGTAATCCTGCAAAAGGTGTTGTTCCTGTTGACCCAAATAAGTCAAAATCTCTGTAAACACACTGTGTATATCAGACCATCAAGACGAGAGAGATATACATTTTTATATATATATATATATATATATATATATATATATATCAGCTGGATAGTACAGTGGTAATGCTCACTGACTACAACGTGGGAGATCGGGGTTCGAATCCCGGTCGGGGCAAAACATCATCCAGTAAGGGTCCTTAGGCAAGACCCCTCATGATATATCAGCCTACCTCAGGAATGAGTGAAGGCATAACTGATAGAGTCATACCGGCTCAGACGTCGCCCGGGTCAACAAGGTCTGCGTCAGTTGCTAGGGAACCAGGGCAAACTGATGAGAAATGGGCTACTGGAACAAGACATCGATGGACGAGGACAGAAAATACGGAATTGCTGGAAAGCTACTATACAAGCAATCCCAAGCAATCCCAGAGAGAGGGGATACATGCAGCGAATGTGGGACCATTGGATACTTCGAAATCCACAATCAAGGCTAACAAAGAAACAGCTATTAGCCCAGTGTTCCAACATCCGTAATTGAAATCTACTATCACAACTAGAGATTAATGAAATACAACAACGATGCTACGGCAAGGGGGAGCCAGGAAGACAGGTCAGCGGGGAGATGTCGTCATCATCATCCCCACAATCAGAGATTGGGTACCAAGCCCCAACACAAGAGCTGCTGACCTGAGAAGGAAGATCGTGACCCAACTGGAAACCTGGAGCCCCCGACGAATACCGAAGCTGAGTTGCCAAGTACCTTCAGAAGATCTACTAGTAGATGTGAATGCTGCTCTGAAGACAATCTCCACAAGAACCATCACTGAGACCAACAAGCTGATACACAGTACAGCAACAGTAATCATGGAGATGCTTGGACACAAGGTGGGCTCGGGACATAACAAACAGTATCCACCATGGAAGAGACGATTAGAGGCCAAGATAAAGGCAGCACGGAGAGAAGTTAGCCAGCTAGCTGAACTACAGAAAGGGAACATGGTGAATAAAGGGGCACCCAGGAAGTACAACTCTCTCCATACCAGAGGCACTCGAAACTGCCAAACAGCGACTAACAGCTCTGGCCACCCGGTTGAAGAGATACACCAAGGAGGGAGAGGCCAGGAGAATAAACAAGCTGTTTGGCAACAACAACCGGTCAGACCCACCAAGAGCTGAGGTGGAAAAATACTGGAAAGACATATGGGAAAGAAAGGCATCACACAACACCGATGCCCAATGGTTAGTGGACCTACGAGCTAACTGCACTCCATGAACGCCTAGCAGCACAGATGAACCAGCTGCTGAGGGATGGGACCCACCCAGAATGGCTAACCCAAGGCAGGACAGTCCTAATCATGAAGGACCTCCAGAAGGGACCCATCCCATCCAACTACCGGCCAATTACCTGTCTCTGCACAACATGGAAGGCCCTGTCAGGCATCATTGCGGCAAAAATGAGTAAGCATGTGGCTCAATACATGAGCGAGGCACAGAAAGGAATTGGCAGTAACACCAGAGGAGCCAAGCACCAGCTACTGGTCAATAGAACAGTCGCCCGAGACTGTAAGAAGAGACAGACCAACCTGTGCACTGCCTGGATTGACTACAAGAAAGCCTACGACTCAATGCCACACACATGGATACTGGAATGTCTGGAACTGTATAAGATCAACAGGAACCTAAAGACCTTCATCCAGAACTCAATGGAAATGTGGAAGACAACCCTAGAGGCCAACTCAAAAACCCATTGCCCAAGTCAACATCAAGTGCGGCATATACCAAGGAGATGCGCTATCACCACTGCTGGTCTGCATAGGCCTGAACCCCCTCAGTCGGATCATCACGAAGAGCGGCTACAGGTACCGATTCCATAGTGGGCAACAATCAGCCACCTGCTCTACATGGATGACATCAAGCTGTATGCCAGGAACGAGCGAGAAATAGACTCGCTGATCCACACCACCCGGATCTACAGCGATGACATAGGGATGTCATTCAGATTGGACAAGTGTGGCCGGATGGTCTCAAAGAGAGGCAAGATGATCCGGACTGAGGGGATTGACCTACCAGAGGGCAACATGGGTGATATCCAAGACAGCTACAAGTACCTTGGCATCCCACAGGCTAATGGAAACCATGAAGAGGCCACAAGGAAGTCAACCACAGCCAAATACCTCCTTAGAGTAAGGCAGGTCCTGAAAAGTCAGCTGAATGGTAAGAACAAGGTCCGAGCCATCAACATGTACGCACTACCAGTCATCAGATACCCCACTGGTATTATAAACTGGCCAAAGGAGGAGATAGAAGCCAAAGATATCAAGACTAGAAAGCTCCTCACCATGCATGGAGGGTTCCACCCCAAGTCCAGCACCCTGAGACTATACACTAAGCGGAAAGAGGGAGGCCGAGGGCTAGTGAGCATCAAGACCACGGTCCAGGATGAAACATCGAAAATCCGAGAATACATCAGAAAGATGGTCCCAAAGGATGAACTGCTAAGTGAATGTCTCAGGCAGCAGAACCCTGATGAGAGTGCGGAGGAGGAGGAACAGACAACCTGGAGGGACAAACCCCTACATGGCATGTACCACCGTCAGATAGAGGAAGTGGCTGATATCAAGAAATCCTACCAGTGGCTGGATAATGCAGGACTGACAGACAGCACAGAGGCACTAATCATGGCAGCACAAGAACAGGCCATAAGCACAAGAGCCATAGAGGCCAGGATCTACCAGAGTAGATCAGACCCAAGATGCAGACTGTGCAAAGAAGCCCCTGAAACAGTCCAGCACATAGTAGCAGGGTGTTAGATGCTAGCTGAATCAGCGTACATGGAGAGGCACAACCAAGTGGCTGGGATAGTATACAGGAACATCTGCAACCAGTATGGAATAGAAGTACCCAAGTCCCAATGGGTACGCTGTTCTTAGCCACAGAAGGTGGCTGAGAACAACAGGGCCAAGGTTCTGTGGGACTTCAGCTTCCAGACTGACAAACAGATCCTGGCTAACCAACCAGACATAGTGGTGGTGGACAAAGAGCAGAAGAGGGTGGTGGTGATAGATGTGGCGATCCCAGCTGACGCCAACATCAGGAAGAAGGAACATGAGAAACTTGAGAAGTATCAAGGGTTGAAAGAGCAGCTGGAACGGATGTGGAAGGTCAAGGGTTGCATGGTCCCCGTGGTAGTGGGGGCACTCCCCCCAAACTGGGAGAGTGGCTCCAGCAAATCCCAGGAACAACATCTGAAGCCTCAGTCCAGAACAGCGCAGTACTAGGAACATCGAAGATACTGCGCAGAACCCTCAAACTCCCAGGCCTCTGGTAGAGGACCCGAGCTTGAGGATGACATGGATACCACCCCCCCGCCGGGGGTGAGAAGTGTGTGTGTATATATATATATATATATATATATATATATATATATATATATATATATATATATAAAATCTTTAAATACCTTATATTTAACAAATTTACCATATTCTTGTTCTGTAATTGGGTGAAAACAGTTCTCTTCCTGGTTTAGGGATGTAGCTGAGACGAAAGCTGTGTTCCAGAAACACCGCCCAACACACGTCATTCATCTGGCAGCCATGGTGGGTGGTCTCTTTAGGAACATGAGACAAAACCTTAGCTTTTGGGTAAGACACATACACACCCACACATTTTTCTTACAATGATTACTGACATTAACTTAAATCAGTGCAGCTACATAATTAATGCTAGGCCTTCATCTAAGCCTAATCTTAATCTCAGGAAAATGTTTGGCTCTTTAATGGATCAGTTTCTAGACAAGTTTAACTTAAGACATAATCCAGAATTTTTCATCAAAGTCTTAACACTGGCTTTTCTTAACTTAAGAGTGGTTACTTCTTGATTAAAGCTTCCTGAATTAATTTAAACTACAGAGTAGTGCATTCAAGTTCTTTGGGAAAGCATGTTGACACTTAAAGTTCTCGGCAGCAGAAAAAAAATACTACAGTGTCTTGCAAAAGTATTTATTCCCCTTGGTGTTTGTCCTGTTTTGTCCTATTACAAGCTGGAATTAAAATTGATTTTTGGGGGGTTAGCACCATTTGATTTACACAATATGCCTTCAACTTTAAAGGTACAAATTGTTTTATTCTGACACAAACAATAATTAAGATGAAAAAACAGAAATCTGGAGTGTGCATAGGTATTCACCCCCACAAAGTCAATACTTTGCTTTGTGCACTACCTTTTGCTGCAATTACAGCTGCAAGTCTCTTGGGGTATGTCTCTATTTGCTTAGCACATCTAGCCACTGGGATTTTTGCCCATTCCTCAAGGCAAAACTGCCCCAACTCCTTCAAGTTAGATGGGTTGCATCGGTGTACAGCAGTCTTCAAGTTATGCCACAGATTCTCAATTGGATTGAGGTCTGGGCTTTGATTAGGCCATTCCAAGACATTTAACTGTTTTCCCTTTAAACCACTCCAGTGTAGCTTTAGCAGTATGTTTAGGGTCATTGTCCTGCTGGACCATGAACCTGCATTCCAGTCTCAAACCTCTGGCTGACTTAAACAGGTTTTCCTCCAGAATTGCCCTGTATTTAGTGACCTCCATCTTTCCTTCAGTCCTGACCAGCTTTCCTGCCCCTGCAGATGGAAAATATCCCCATGGCATGATGCTGCTACCACCATGCTTCATTGTAGGAATGGTGTTCTCAGGGTGTTGGGTTTGTGCCACACATGGCATTTCCCATGATGGCCAAAAAGTTCAATTTTTGTCTCATTTGACCAGAGAATCATCTTCCATGTGTTTGGGGAGTCTGCCACATGCTGTTGGGCAAACTCCAAACATGTTTTCTTAAGCAATGACTTTTTTTTTGGCCACTCTTCCATAAAGCCCTGCTCTGTGGAGTGTACGGTTTAAAGTGGTCCTATGGACAGATACTCCCATCTCCGCTGTGGATCTTTGCAGCTCCTTCAGTGTTATCTTTGGTGTCTTTTATTGCATCTCTGATTAATGCCCTCCTTGCCTGGTCTGTGAGTTTTGGTGGGCGGCCTTCTCTTGTCAAGTTAGTAGTGGTGACATATCCTTTCCATTTTGCCATAATGGATTTAATGGGACATTCAAATTTGGGATATTTTTTATAACCCAACCCTGATCTATACTTCTCCACAGCTTTGTCTCTGATGTGTTTGGAGGCTCCTTGGTTTTCATGTTGCTTGCTTAGTAGTGTTGCAGAGTCAGGGTCCTTCCAGAACAGGTTGATTTATACAGACATCATGTGACAGATCATTTTGCACACAGGTGGATCTTTTTTTTTTTTTTAAGATTTTTTTTGGGCTTTTTTCACCTTTATTGGATAGGATAGTGCAGAGACAGGACAGGAAATGAGCGGGAGAGAGAGACGGGGAGGGATCGGGAAACGACCTCGGGCTGGAATCGAACCCAGGTCCCCGGACCCATGGCACGGCGCCCTAGCCACCTGAGCCACGACGCCCCCGCACACAGGTGGATCTTAATCAACTAATTATATGACATATGGAGTGAATTGGTTGGACCAGCTCTTATTTAGGGGTTTCATACGATAGGGGGTGAATACTCCAGATTTCTGTTTTTTCATCTTACCACTGTAATTATTGTTTGTGTCACAAAACAATTTGTACCTTTTAGGCATGTTGTGTAAATCAAATGATGCTAACCCTCCAAAAATCCATTTTAATTCCAGGTTGTAATGCGACAAAACAGGACAAACGCCAAGGGGAATGAATACTTTTGCAAGATACTGTATTAACAAGAAGTTAAATGTTGAACTTCATAAAAATAAGCTGAACTCTTATCAAGTTGGACCATGAATTTCAAATCGCACTAGGCATGGTGAAAATGAAGGGGAAAAGAAATAAAAGTTCAGATGATTATATTGTATATGTATAGGATCATATCTGTTTCAACTGTGGGAACAAGTGGGTGGTCATCATCTACTGGTACGTCATGGTGTTTCAGGTAGTTATGAAGAACATCTGCTGAACATTGTGATGACCTTCATGGTTTAAAATAGAGGCATTGAAAGCCATACGAGTCTGGTTGTAGCAAGGAAGCTCAGGTATTCCTGGTATGTATAACATGAATAAAATGTGTGTTCATCTGAGCACACGCACTGTCACCACGAATCCTATCCCATCGTGAGCTCCTCTTTCAGAGTGCATGAGTTCAGGAATATCCTTGAAATACAATATGCCATGAGGTTTCAAAACTCCAACTCTATTGCATGTACTTTGCCTTTAATGGAAAACCAGTTCCTGAACTCCTCAGAATTTGGTGTAGAAGGAGATTTGATGGGAGTTAGAGCTTCAGGGAACCTCGGCTCATAGAATGGGGAACATACCAAAAACCTTCTGGTTATGAACACTTGGAGACATTCCTATTTGGGTGAATGATGAAGGCTTATCCTCCAAAAGTGAAATGATATTAATGCATTTGAAAGCAAGCTCGAAACCTGTCCGATGAGAATTTGTATAATGATGATCATTCAAATAATTCATGTGTCTTCTTTGATATAAAATGTTAAACTGAAATAAAACCTGCATTTTCTTTAAACTCTTATTTCCACGGGGAGTAAAATTAACCTTTAACTTTGACATCGGATTATACATGACGAGACCTAATTCCTGTCTGTGAAAGAACACACACACACACACACAGGTCTTTTAAAAAACTGTCATATACACACGCTTTGTACCATCATTGAAAGGTTTTTCCATCATAAATAGCTTTAAAAATCACTGATTGTATCTTCTTTCAGAGAAACAACGTCTACATCAATGACAATGTGCTGCAGACAGCTCACGAGTTTGGCGTGCAAAAAGTTGTGTCCTGCCTGTCCACCTGCATCTTCCCAGACAAAACCACTTACCCTATTGATGAGACTATGGTTTGTATCTTTGTTCTTTTTGCAGTACTTTCCTCCAGCAGGGGGTGATTGCATTTTTTTTAAAAGAAAGCACTGAACGAATTTAGAAATCTGAGTATAAATGACTAAATTTGATCCTTAATTCAGTGACTGTTGAATCAGTGTTTAAATTTTTTTTTATCATCTTTCTGGTGAATAAATGTTTTCTGGTCCCAAGTGTGTGGTTTCAGAGTGGAAACTGTCTGCATGGTTGCATTCATTGTATTGAGAGTAGCGACTCTAGTACGCATAAGTGTGTTATTGAACCAAATCTTGTTTTGTCTCTCCATCAGATTCATAACGGTCCTCCTCATGACTCTAACTTCGGTTATTCTTATGCTAAACGAATGATTGATGTCCAGAACAGGTGAGTAATTATATGTTGCTGTTGTAGCTGTGTGCATCATGGAAATGGATGTAAAGGCTGCATCTTGTGTTAATGGTTTGACAGATTTTATTTTCAGCAATGTTAAGAATTTACACTAATTGCAGACAGTCCCAGATTCTCAGTTGGATTGAGGACTGGGCTTCTTCATTCCAGCACTTTCAGTTTATTGGTTTTAGGCCACTCCATTGTAGCTTTGGCATGAAGTTTGCTTAGGGTCATTGTCTTGTTGGAAGATGAAGCTCTGCCACAGTCTTTTTTTTTTTCTGCAGCCTGGAACAGCTTTTCTTCTCAGATTGCCCTGTATTTGTCTCTGTTCATGTTTCTGAGTCCCTGCTGATGAAGAGCATCCCCACACCATGATGCTGCTACCACCACCATGCTTCACTGGGGGGGATGTTTATCTCAGGGTGATGAGCAGTGCAAGGTTTTGCTGCCTAGCATATTGCTTTGTAGCAAGGTCAAAGAATTCAGCTTTCCAAAGGCTTTCTTCTTGTTACTTTTTCCGAAAGCTCAACTTTGTAGTGTGTGTGGGCTAAAAGTTATACAAGGCACTGTAGTCATGCCCTTGCATGGTAAACTACATAGCCACTATTCAGAGGAAAACTAGGCACTGAACAGATAACAGAAAGATTAAGGGACATGTCCATTGTGTTTTGTTTTACTCCTGTAATTAATTTTTTTAAACGTTGCATGTTATACATAGCTAAATGTTAATACATAATCATATTTCCTGTGTGTTCTGTGCAGGGCATATTTTCAACAGTACGGTCAACGGTACACTGCTGTTATCCCCACAAACGTGTTTGGTCCCCATGACAACTTCAACATAGAGGACGGCCATGTTCTCCCAGGACTTATACACAAGACCTACATAGCAGAGAGTAAGAAATACTAACGTGCAGTGCATAGATATTCGATTTCTCTGCAAGTTTGAATTCAGAATGAGATGCAAGTCTAGGCTGAACATCTTTCGAAAAGTTTAAAACTGGCTTTACTTATAACTATTAGACCAATTTTGTAAGCAAAGAAATGTATATTTATTAAATTCTTACATTAGTAGGCTACATTTTCCTCGCGGATGTTTGACAGCAGACGGCTCATATGCATTTTGGATTACTGATTTAATGGCACATTAGCCTAAATCCTTAAACAGGACTGCTGTTTCGTATAAAACTTTAGCATCAAGTTAAATTGAAGCCCAATTGTTAGTTTTTTTTCACCTTTGGCCCTCACCATCTCGAGATCAGTCCCCTCGTGTCACCCAGACGTCTGGGGGTGAGTCGCAGAAAAAAGAAAGGAACCCCACAATCCAGTTCGCAATCTTTATTCGCAAGTCCCCCTTGAGATGAGAGTATACAGGGGTTTTATACGTGTGTATGTGAGTGAAACCTTGGGTCAATCATGACAATTTTAAACAAAGACTATGTTTAGTCTAACAAGTGTCTTCTCCACTGGACGAAGGTCAGGTTACACAGGAATAGTTTAAAATTACTGTTATAGTATATGTAATAGTCTAAAATAATAAAGGATCTTAAAAAGCTCTAAAATATTAAAATCATAAAGTCTTAACACCTTGTGCAGCAATAAGGCTAATATAAAACTATAAAACTAACATGAATCACTTAATGCAGCTTTAAATCTAACATTAAATGTAACATTCAATCATTTCAATTTCAAATTCAACACTGCAGAGACTGGTTAAATCTAACAATCCTAAATCACGTGTAGCTATAAAACTAACTTAAATCATGGCTTTAAATCTAACTTTTAATCCCAAATACACGTTGGATATGCAGCTGTGGGTGTGTGTGGGTGTGTCTGACATCATTGCAGACCTTGGCGCTGTTCAGACACAATCTGATCAATAATGCACATTTCATATCAAAATAAGCAGAATGTTCTGATGACATGACAGCAATGTCCAGACAGAATGGAACCTTCAAACAATGTCCAGCTGAGACAGAAGGTCATCCCAACTGAACAGAATAAATCCCTACAACCCTGTCACAAAATAAATTACTGCCTTCTTGGTCAAGAATAAATACTTACAATTATTTATCCTTACAAAGGAATAAAACCTTACACCAATAATGGCTGGGTACATAATTGGTCATGGCAATGTTTCATTTCTTCTGCCAGTAGCAGCTCGTAAGTCACATGTGGGTGAACATTGATTTTGATAAACACACAGTGTCACTGGCAGGTTTTCACTAGTGCATCATCATCATTATTATTTATTATTATCATTGTTGTTGTTTATAGTTCTAAGCCTAACTCCCTGGTCCCTTGTGTGAAAATCTGATGATGTTTTGGGTCATATTTATGCAGAAATATAGAAAATTATAAAGGTTTCACAAACTTTCAAGCAACACTGTATATTTTTCAGCCAGACTGCTGCAGTCTGTGGAGTGGCAGATCTCCAAATTATCCTACAGGAAATACCAAGTACCATTGAAATGGTTAACAATTTCAGTGTCCCAGCTAGCATCTGCACCAGGATACATGTCCACATCTTGGCTTTGCTTGAATGAACACGATGTACAACTTTAAACTGAATAAGTCCTAGTCAGGCACACGATGATGGCATTAACTCTTTCTAGTATAGTCCTCCAATCCAATAATCTGATGTGAGATCAGGCCTTTAACAAATGAGGCTGAGCTTTTCCCAGTCTGAAGCAATGGGAAAAGTTGGAAAATGTGTGTGTTTTTTTTTAACAAAGTCTCTCTCCAGTTTGGAAGAGTAAAATAAATTTTGTATAAAATATGCCCTAAAGATGAAGCAGCGGTGAACCTGTAATGATTGTGGAACTGAGTAAAAAGCTTGAGGGTGTTCAGAACAACAGAACTAGGTGTAAACCGAGAGAATTTCATAGGCAAGGAGGAAGAAAGACATGAAGCAACATACAAGAGTCAAGACTGTACTTCAAACAAACATCCACTTGTATCAGAAATGAGCCAATGCATTTTCTGGATATTAGCTGCCTAGTAGTAATCATGAATAAAATACATGGTCCTCAGAAGTTGCAGCTTTGCTAAAGTGTACTAGTCAAAAGTTTGGACACACCTTCTGATTCAATGTTTATTTTTATAAATTAAGACACTTCATGTCTTGAAATAATGATGTCGTCGTTTCTCTTTACTTAGTTCAGCAGTTCTTGATGTAATGTGGAATAGGGCTATTTACTGTATTTTTATTATTTACCATTTACTATATGATCTCGGACACATTAAGAAGGCAAGAAACTCATCCGTTAATTAACTTTTGACGAGGCACACCTGGTAATTGAAAAGCATTCCAGGTGACTACCTCATGAAGCTGCTTAAGATAATACCAGTAGTGTGCAAAGCGTCATCAAGGTAAACGGTGGCTACACTGAAGAATCTAAAATATGAAACATTGTTTTTGTTTACCACATAATTCCGTATGTAACACTTATGAGGGATTTCACAATACCAGGACTTGTGGATTAGTGTATCAGATAGGTTCAACTACTGGAGCACTGTGGAATGTGAGAATGAGAGTCAGGAGGCAGGGGTTTAAATATAAAAGTAATACCGGCTTTAGTTAGGGAAAAAAAATGAATTGAATAGAATAAACAGATAAATAAATGAACAAATAGACGATTAAATAAATAAGTTAAAACAAGACAGACAATTCTCTAACAAAACAAAAAAACAATTAAATGATATTACATACCGTAATATCAGGTGAGTATCTAATTTAGCTAAATATTCTAATTTGGGTGCATTCTAATAATCTGAATTCTGTGTTTCAATTTCAAATGTCAGTTTCTCTGATCCAATATAATAGTTTTCAATAAATCAAAGGGGAAAAAAATATCAGTTAGAATACATCACAAACACCATTCACTTGAGGAGGGTTATCCTACACAACAGCCATGCATTTCCAATTCCAGGAGAAGTCCAAGGTCCAAGAAAAAGTCAAAAGATGAGTGCAGGTCCAGTGTTGGAAAAAATTTAAGTCTAGGAATTGAGGGTAGGGGGAATTGTGTGACAGGGCGGAGTGTGAGGGTGTTTCAAATGCTGAGCCTACCACACCAGAGAGTGTAGCAGGACCTGTCCAGTGACCACGGGATATCTGGGGTTCACTTCACTTTAGATCAAGTGGGTGGCTCGCCATCATTTCACTTCACTGGAACAATCAAAACAAAATCCAAAAGAACAAAACACAAACAAACAACACCAACAAAAAAAAAAAACCTGACCGACCTCTGTGTTCGGCGGGGCACAGGCACAAAACGGCTCTGGTACCCGGAATAGAGGGCTCCGAGATGATGCTAAAAATAGTAACACTGCGCATGCGCGGCCATCTTGGAAGTCACTCGCTCCAGAGCGCGCATAGAGTACACATCATAGAGTACACATTCACCGATTCATTTCTGCGTTAGAGGGCTTAGAAGCTTGGATTTTTTAAGAATTTAGACATCTGAAGTGATGGAGCACTACTGTGAAAGTTTGGATAAGCAGGCATGGGAGCGTTATGCTGAGAAGGTACGTTTCATTGGGAATGTAGATCCATACACTGTTAGTGAGAAGGAATGGAAAGCTGACCCCAGCTTGTTGCCGCATTTAACATACATAGATCTTGTGAACTATCTAGTGTTTCACCCAAGTCCATTTTGCGAACTAAAGGATTTCCAGAACTACAAGAGTAGATAGATTTGTGTCCGGTTGGGTCCGCGATGTGTCGGTGTTTACTGCTGAAGACGGAGAGACAAAAGTGATCAGAGGGAAAGTGTTACACTCGCAGAGTCTATCCCAGCCTAGTCTACACCCCTGGATAATAGTTGACAAGAGACATGCTATTTTGTGTGCACATTGCAACTGCATTGCTGGACTTGGGGAATGTTGCTCCCATGTTGCTTCCCTGTTGTTTTATGTTGAAGCGGCCACGAGACTGAGGGAAAGAACGACGGTCACACAACAGCCGGCATACTGGATGCTACCGGTAACTATGAAATTAAAATAACTATTTTAGTAACTATTTTAGTAACTATGAAATTCAAGACAATTTAACCTACCTGTCACAAAGTGATCAGAACAAATCCGGATACAGTCAAGTTGTCCTAAATTTGATCGGTTGACGGCAGCCAGCCACTGTCGTCTCCTCCGCTCGCTTTTCTCCTGTGCTGCAATTCCCTGGTTAGTCACGACTTTTTGCCACCCTTTTCCCCCTGGCTACTACAGCCAACAATGACGCACGTATTCGGCATTGTCACCCCTTTTTGCTTCGCTGAACAACAACAATGCACTGATCCAGGCAACCTTTGACTTCCAATATGGCCGCCGCTGGGTTCGCGCTGACCTCGAAGCACTCTATGGAGCACTTGCATGTGACGTCACAGCCGATCCAGATTGTGACAGACGCCACCTTGTCGGTCAAACGCCATATTCCGCCTTCTACTTCTGGTTCTACTTCTGCTTCTACTTCTACCTTTTCTTCTGGAAAAACCTACTATATACAATTCTACTACAACGGCTGCGGCTACAAGCTCTCCCTACCTGTGCACGTTTTTTATGTTTTTTGTGTGTATTTTTGCGTGTTGTTCATCTGTACCGGACTTCAATATCCACTACAACCGTATGGACTTACTTGACATTGGTTTCCAGTAGAAAATGACGGTTTGTAGCGATTTCCATCGCATGCACAACATTCCGGACGAGATAGTGAGACCAGCGGGGTCTCCATGGATTGTTATTGGAAGCAAAGCTAAGGAGGCGGCACCGGGAGCAAAAGCGAGGCTGCAGAGCCGGCCTGTTGACTAAGCTCAGAAAACAGCCACTCAAACCTCCACTGCTAAGCCGCTCCCTCTCCAACGCCAGGTAAACAAGATGGACGATTTGAAATTACAGCTGGAATTACCTTATTCTATTCTATAACTGGCTGGTCAGTACTATACTCAATACTTAAGTGACTTACCCATCCAGTGAGGATCATTTTCTTGTTTACAAGATGCCACATCTGAGTCGCTGACAAATCCTGAATTTCTGTAAAGATAACTGTCCAGAGATTTATAAGCACGCAGTGCTTCACCACTGAACAGCGAGGGAAAGTTAATGAGGTAATTATACACGTCCGGGTATTCCGCTGGCAGTTCCATATCCACTGACACGGTCGTGAAAACTCCGTCCGGAAAGCCATAAGGGTCAATAATCTGTAGATCGTTTATTTTAGACATATATCTAGTTATCTGTTCATTAGAAAAATGAGCCGTGTAGTCCGTCGGTTGAAATTGATCCATTCTGTACACGAGTGCAGCAGTATTCAGCTGTGCTGTTGACCGACAAGATGGCGGCTGTGTACTTTCCGGTCACGTGACTGCAAGATCTCTATAGCCACAGGGGTTCTTGTTGCTGAAAGCAGTAACAGACGAGGGGGAAGTTGTCCACACACACACACACGAGAGTTGGGAGCAACAGCTAAGCGCTAGCAGACGAGCTAATGGCAGTTAAGAGTCAACAGCAGTAATGGCCACAAACGTTGGCCGGCGAGCTAATGGTAGTTAAGAGCCAGTAGCTTTAACGGCTAATGGCAGTAACGGCTAAAAATAACAGCCGTTTCCACACCTACCGTATCATTAACACTCTGTTGTTTTTTCTTTTTTTTTCCAGCAAACACTCACTGCGTTCGCTTTTCAAAACTCTGCTCCGACTTGATGCTCTCTACTAGACTGACGCCCACAGACACACCACACGCTAAAAAAAAAAAAACGGTGGGCGGGGACAAACCGTGCCCACAGTTCCCTGATTGGCCGATCTGACCTGATGCATTCAGGGGACACAAAGACATGGGAAAAATTTATACTGGACGAGACCATACATGCAGTTTTCTTATTAAACTAAACAATTAATAAAACATTAATTTCCTTTCCTTTTCTTATTTATCTATGTAGCTCAATATATTAAAGGGGTTACACGTACACGTTTCAAATGTTCTTTCATAGTTTTGATGTGTTCAGTATTGTTCTACAATGTAGAAAATAGTCAAAATACAGAAAAACCTATGAATAAGTAGGGGTGTCCAAACTTTTGACTGGTCCTGTACATATTACTTAGGCTGTTAAAAGTCTGTTTTATGAAGTTTATGGGTTTTTTGACTGGATTTCATAAAATCTTGATCTCTATAAAAGCCACTTTATAATAACCATTTTAACTAATCTCTAAATAGAAATAGTATGTTTTATGTTGTAGAAGCGAGGACACCACTGCAGGTCTGGGGATCTGGCCGTCCATTACGACAGTTTATTTATTCACTCGATTTGGCTCGACTCTTTCTTTGGGTACTCCGAGAATATAATGAAGTGGAGCCAATCATATTATCAGGTAAATGCTCATCTACACACACACACACGCGCGCGCGCACGCGCACACACACACACACACACACACACACACACACACACACACAAAATCATCCCAGAGATGTAACATAAGTGTCAGTGTTTCCAAATGGTGCCATGAGATTATGAATCTGTAATTGTTTCTCTCCCTCTCACTCACACACACAGTTGGAGAGGAGGATGAAGTGTCCATCAAGGAAGCTGCAGATGCAGTTGTTGAAGCTCTGGGATTCAAAGGGGAAGTTGTTGTATCCTTTTACCCATTCTCACACACACATTGACATGATGTCTGGTAATTTTAGGGTCCCTTGATTATACTGGTCAACAATTTTTCAGAAGTTGTCTGCTTCAGAGATGAAATTGGCTGTTTGTTATGAAATTTGATGTGTTGAATTCAAGTATGACAATTAAAACAGCTGATTGGCTATGGCTTCCAAGATATTTAAAAATTTACATTTTCTATTTATGTACATTGGGTAGATAGTAATGTTTTAAGTATACATTGTAAACCTAGGTCTCTTCATGTGTTTATGGTTTGGTTTATATGATATTTCACCTGTTCTCTTTATGTAACAGTAGAAAATCAGCAAAAAGTTTTATATAAATAAAATGTATTATGAACCAAATTGCAAAAAAACAATTATGTATAAGTGCTGAATAGGTTTAGTCCTTATTCAGTGTGTACTCGGTGCTTTTTGGCAGCTTGTCTCTTGTATTCATGAAACGGAGCAGCTCTTGTCAAGCAAAGATTAATATCGAGTGCATAGCACTGTATGAAATTTTTTTTTTTGAGCTGATATAGGGCAATTTGTTCAGCAGAGTGATGCAAGTTGACTTATGATTGCATCATCAGTGACCTCTAGGAATAGCATGATGATATGTATGATGCAATACCGGCTTCAGATTGCATCATACATTGTTTTGCCAAAAAAGTAAGTACTATCCAAATCCAATCATAGAGCCAATTTTGAAAACCAGAGCCACTGAACAATTTTAAGTTATTTTCATTCTCAGCAACCCAGAATTAGTAAAGTTTGACCATATTTATTTCAGAAGCATTTTGGCTGTAGACCAGTGTTATCTGTGCAAACATGCACATCTGTGTACAGCTTACACTTGCGTAGCACCTAACATACAAGTGTAATGTGTTCTGTCAGGAGATCTTCACCTAGTGGTTTGTTAAATCATGGATCTGGACTGCTAATACCAATGAAAATAATTAGTGTTAAATAAAACATTTGTCTGTTTGCACAGAAAAATGTTTGCAGTGTCAGAGATTCCAAGTTCGAATAGAAGAAGAAACCTTTATTCGTCACATGCACACTTCAAGCACAGTGAAATTCATCCTCTGCATTTAACCCATCTGAAGCAGTGAACACGCGCGCGCGCACACACCCAGAGCAGTGGGCAGCCACACTAAAGTGCCTGGGGAGCAGTCAGGGGTCAGGTACCTTGCTCAAGGGCACCTCAGCCCAAGGCCACCCCACGTCAACCTAACTGCATGTCTTTGGATTGTGGGGGAAACCCACGCAGACACGGGGAGAACATGCAAACTCCACACAGAAAGGCCCTTGCCGACTGCTGAATTTGAACCCGGAACCTTCTTGCTGTGAGGCGACCGTGCTAACCACTACACCACCGTGCCGAATCCCAGCAATGTCAAAGCCATCCGTGGCTGAGAGCAAAGAAAGCAAAATTGGCTACACTGTCTCGCTCCCCTGGCAATCACAGAGTCATAAGCCAATAATAGGACTCTCTTAGCTCATGTATGAGGAAGAGGGCAGATGACATGACAGTGTGTTATGTCATCCTGTGACACGACATGAGTTCAAAAAAAGAAGAGGTTGGCTGGTTACCTCTCAGACACATCAAATGTGATGGACTTCACCCTCCCCAGCTGGGTGAAGACTAACATGTTCTTCATGAGCTCTGAGATGGGTGAAACCAGCCAACCACATCTTTTTCCAACTGATACTCATGCTTTATCACCAATAAGTCCAAGATCCAGTTAGATAAAAACATGTTCAGTCTCAATAAGCTATTTTTTTTTCTTCATTTTTCCCCTCATATCTTATATTGGCCTTGACCTTTTATGTTCAGTATGATACAAGTAAAGCTGATGGACAGTTCAAGAAAACAGCCAGCAATGCTAAACTTCACAAGTACCTTCCTGACTTCACCTTCACTCCTTTCCACAAAGGTAAAAACCACATACAGAAAGATAAACTCGTGTGTGTACAGTAGTAAGGGTGCAACACACCACCATTATCTCCATCTGTATTGGTGTTTTGTATCTGTGTCTCAGCTACTTCACTTGAGTTAATAATGGGTCAATTCATATTATGTTAATGAGTCCGCATGGAATGAAAGTACAAATTTCCATCAGGTCAGGCAGTTGGAGCACTGTACATTCATATTAATGAACATGGTTTGTCCAGCGCGCTTCATGCTCGAGCATACATCGAAGTAAAAACCTCTCATTCCAGTCTCAAATAGATAGCTTTCTTTAAAAAAATTTTTTAAAGTCTCATATCCATCTTGTATTCATATCTGTATTTGTATTCATTGAGGATGCATTATCACTTCAATCCAAATAACAAATTTGTGTTCAATTACATCCTTAGGATGTATTTATTCACATCACCCACCAAATCCTAGGCATGTAACGATGTATCGTATGACAATAAATCACAAGACAAATTTATGACCTTTCAAATTTTTGAAACGAATTGCATTATTATTATTATTATTATTATCTCATCTATTATTATTATTATTATTATTATTACTGAGCTGCATAAGCTTTGTTTTTCCTAGCTGTAATTGTGGTGTTTAGACAGTAGAGAGCGCAATAACATACAATATCAGGAATGCATGTGACCTCACCACAGGCAGAAGTAACAGGCGGAAGTAACACAGCTCTAATGCCACAAAAACAGATCTGAAATGGGAAAGAGCTTTTGTGCAATGGACTGCTGAAAGCTAAAGAAAAAAGAAGCAAATGGAGGCAGTATAAATGGTTCTTAAGAAAATGACTAACTTTTTTCATTTTTATTAAAAGGGCTTTATTTATTAATAGGCTATTATTTTACTCCAACCTTTTACAAATGTGAGTAAATAATTGTTGGTTATTAAGACAATGAAGCAAGTGGGATTTTTTTTTTTGTTTGTTTGTTTTTGTTTGTTTGTTTGTTTGTTTGTTTGTTTGTTTGTTTGTTTTGGGGGGTCTTTTTTTTTTTTTTTTTAATTTAACAAAATGAATACTTAAGTTGATGATAAGAAAATAAATGTTGCTGTTTTTTCCCAAAAATACCATGGGAAAATTAAATCATTACATGCCTACCACACACACACACACACACACACGCATGCATATATATATATATATATATATATATATATATATATATATATATATATATATATATATATAAATTACATACTGTACATAGTCACTATTTGCCCCTTTCACAAATCCCACAATCCACTGCATGGTTGGGAACTTCTGGCTACTGATAACAGTACAAAAGCCAATGTTGGACTATATAATCGGTTTTGATGTTCTAATATTACAGGTTTACATGTTCTCACAGATTTTTTTCAAGATTAATACTGCTCAGTGATTGCACATTTACAATTTGTCATCAAATGTAAATTTGTCATCAGTTTTGATGTTCAAATATTGGATGCAAGCTGAAATGTGATGTTATTAGATTGCTTTTATATGCCTAGTTACTGGTTCCATGGTATTTTTCATCAGCATAGAAGCTTTTAATCGGTCATCCTTATATTATTGCCCAATACAGCCCTTTCACTTTCACTCTCTACATTGTTTACATAAAATCCATGTTCCAACTACACAGCACTATAACTCTGGCCAACAACATTAACAGTGTACATTTACACTGATGACAAATTGTAAATGTGCAATCATTTTGAGCAGTAGAGCAGTGGTTACAATTATCAACAGTCCATAATTATCGATACTTTTTCAGATTTACCAATTTAAAAAAAACAAGTTTACAAAGGTTAGTTTTAGTTACAACAGTTATTATTGGTTAATTAATCAACTGGAAGACACCCCCCCCCCCCCCCCCCTCGCCCTTTGAGCTTGTCGTCTGATGATACAGCTCGTTACCTGAGAGGGGAATTTTTTTTTTTTTTTTTTTTAGCACGATCAACAATTTGAGGAAAACCTGGACATTATCATCGCAGGGAAGCATGGTGGAAAGATCATGGACATGTTTTTACTTATCAAATTCACCGATATTTCATGATCTCCTTGTCGAAACCTACTTTGTTTCTTACTCTTTCATTTGACAGGCGTCATTTTGTATCTAAATGCATGTTTGAGAAGTCATGTGAGGTGTCGATAATAGTGATCACTTTCACCGGTGTCCACCATTATCGACACCCTGTGTAATTGAGTGACATTTACAACTGTTATGGATCGATCTTTGTGTAACATTGTTGAAGTAGATGACATATTAAAAATAAATAAATAAAACTGCTGTGATTTTTTATAATTTTTTTTCTGATCCATAACAGAATGGAATGCTTAGAGTATTTGGAATCCTACTGCAATAAATAGAATTAGACCAGAATTAAATTCCTAGCATATAAAAAATTACATGCTTGAAATATTCAGATTTTTCTGTCCCGTTCAGAATTTTTTTTTTTTTTTGCAGTTTGTTGTAAATATCTACCACATATTACAATATCAGTAGACATATTAAATTTACATCTAAAAATATAAAATCTCAATTTAAAAAAAAATTCAACCTTTGACCTGGATTTTCATGCGGTTACAATGTCAATTGCCTGTTGACGTTTATTGGTAAACTACAAAACTAGAAATGAATACAAACAACAACGAACGATTAACAAAATGTGGTCTACGAAAATACTTAGAAAGTGAAACAAAGATTTTCTGACACAAGTTAAACATTATCAGTTCATTTGTTTACAAGCATTATAATTACTTCCTCATTTACATAAATACCAACATCAATATATTAATATTGATGAATAGCAGCCACTGCTTCATGTTGCCGTTATGCGTACAGCACATGTACCTCATAGTGCATGCAGGCAAGTGTGGTGAAGTGGATTTTACAGTTGCTACTCTCTTTCCACAGCCATCAAGGAGACCTGTGATTGGTTTGTGGCCAATTATGACATCGCTCGCAAATGAAGATCACTGAAAAATGCCACCTTTCTTGCTGCTACGCTATGTTGGATTTGCAGCACAAATGTTAGACCCATGGCACTGTTGCACTTGAGAGTACTTTAGTGTGGAATCGAAAAAGCAGCATGGTACTATTATTGTCATCATCATCGTTGTTTAATTTGAGAAAATATGCATTGCATTTAAGGGATGTCCCAATATGATAAGTAAGGAATAAAACACAACTGGACATGATGTTACTGGAAAATAATCAACAGTGCGATGTAATGGGGCCTGACTCAAAGTAACACCGCAAAGTTGATTCTTTTCTTCACAGCATATACTGAAGTGTTTTATTCCTCTTATACCACAGCAATGCCGACATGAGCAATTTGTATTAACTAAAGACCGACTTGTCATATGATTTTCTAGGAACCTTTTGTTGTCATGGAATGTCTCTGAAACAAGTTTGCACTTAGAAACATCCTGAAGCTTTCGGGACTGCTTTTAACTCTGAGTGCTACAAAGCACTGACACTGGAGGCTCAGAAACAATGCGAAACAAACATTTCTAAGCAGAAATGTCCACCCTGTTTCAGTTGTTACTATAGAAATAATGTAAAACGACGAGTGCGTTCATATAAACCTGGGATTTGCTGAGCTGTGAAGTTTTCAAACGTTAATCAACATCTGATCAATCCAATTCAAGAAGTCGACCTCACTGTGGTATAAATGTCAGTAAGTTTACGGATTCCTAAGTGCAGTGCATTTCTATACTCCCTCATTTTTGTGAATACATAACTCCAGTACATTGGACACAGATTTCAACATGTATGGTTTTCCCAATGTTTAACCCTTTGCTGTTTTTGTGATCGTTTAATTCACTGTATGTTACAGAATAACAATCAGGGTAGTTTCTGAATCCTGACAATGGTGAAGGTTTACCTCATTTATATTCATGATCATAGAGTTGCTTTGTATTTTGTATCCTGCTCTGAGCTTCAGGAATGTCAGTGTTTCATGACTTCAACTCCTTTTTCATATCTGTAGTAAAGAGAACAAGACAATATTTAAAGATCAGGAATGAGTTCTCATTAATTACAATCACTTAGGCTACTTCACTGCGATTTGATACACACTTTTTTTCTCCATATGAATGAAGTAGAAATTCACCATGTTTGTGAAATAAGGCGATGTCCTAAAACTGCTTTTCATAATTTACTTTAAATGTGTTAATTTTGCAGAGGACTGCCCCAGCTGGCAAACCTTTGCCTTAGCAGGGCCCCTTTTATGGAATTCCTCCCTATCTAAAAATAATAAGCACCATTAACACTATTTTCTCTACACTAAAAAAACAAAACACCATAGTAGTAATGTCTGTGATCAGGGATTTATTATTATTATTATTATTATTATTATTTTAATGGTGAACACAATTCTAATGGTCTTGTACTAAAATGAATCTCTAATATCTGCTTTCTTTTTGAAAAATGATGGATGTAAGGGAACCTTTTGTTTACTGGGAAGATATAATGTTTTATGAATCTGTTAAATTAAATGTACTAGACATTTTTTGTCACTCTGATTTTTACAAGTTTAGTAGAGAGTTGTATATAATTTATACAATGAGGCCTGATGAGTAATTTCATTTTTTTGAGCAGTGACCAAATGATTTTTTTTTTCTTTTGGCATTTTCTTTGAAATGTTAAACATTTGCTATGTTATGAAATATAACTTGATTTTTGCAGATATATTAAATGTACATGTATATAAAACATGAATTTAAAGGTGTTATAGTTGTGAGATTGTACTGTTGGAGATCACAAAAATGTATGTAGAACACACACGTGAACCTGGAGCGAGACACAAAATTAGGAAGTTAAATCTTTATCTTAAGCTTAAGATTATGAACTACATGTTTTTGGTATCAAAACATTTTTATATTTCTAGTAAAAATACATGAAGAAATAAAGTAAAAAATGTAGGCTTGCAAAAATTAATTTTATTTTAATGCTCAGTTTAAAAAAAAACGTGTGTTTAAAAATTGCCTTGACTGAAGGAATAAATTTTTTTAATGAAAGCGTTTTCTTTATAAAATAATGCCAAGCTTGTTGTAGTTGTTGTTATAATTATTAATTCTTTAGTAGTAGTAGTATTTAGTGTTATTGTTTATATGACCATTATACTATGATTTTCATCTCCCATGAGTGTAGCACTGTTACTTAAATAATTTGTACAGTTTTTTTTTTTTTTTTTTTAAGATTTTTTTGGGGCTTTTTTTCACCTTTATTATTGGATAGGACAGTGTAGAGACAGGAAATGAGCGGGAGAGAGAGACGGGGAGGGATCGGGAAATGACCTCGGGCCGGAACCGAACCCGGGTCCCCGGACCCACGGCACGGCGCCCCCTCCACCTGAGCCACGACGCCCCCAAATAATTTGTACAGTGTTTTTTTTTTTTTTTTTTCTCTCCAGATCAAATGCACATCATTCACCACTGTGTATTGACCAGGCCTGGTAGTCATGTCCAAACAAGCAATTCAGTATCGCAAAACCTGCAGGACTGGAATTATTAACTGCTTTGGTAATGATGTAAAGCATCCATGTATGTATGAAAAGGAATGAAGGCATGAGTAATAATGGTGATGATATGCATTACAAGAGAAAGTTGACAAACAATAACAAACACTCTAAAGGTAAAATGAATTTTATTTTAATGCTCAGTTTGTACAGTTTGGTGATTTTATTTTTTTTTCTCTCCAGATCAAATGCACAAAACCAAATTACATTCATACATGTTAGGCAAAAGAAAAAGTCCTTAATGTCAGTAAATTCCAAAAAAAAAAAAGGCTAAAAGATTTAAATATAAACGTTCTTTCGGCGTGACATCCTTAAGCATATAAATCTTTGCAGAATAGAGACTAAGAGACCTTTTCAATCGTCCAAACAAAATACTGTGGGTATAAATCACTCACAAATCATGTGTATTCCGACAGTTAATCATGCTGCGGGGGGTTTCCACAATATTTAATCAAAATACTACTACAATTTTGTTTTATTTTTATAATCTTGCTGCCTGACAGCTCCAGGGTGCCAGGTTCAATCCTGATCTGTGTGGACCTTCACATGTTCTCCTCATGTCTGCATGAGTTACCTCCTGGTTCTCCAGTTTCAGCCCAAAAACATGCAGGTAGGCAAATTGTCTACTCTAAATTATCCCTGAGGGTGAATGACAGTGAATGCATGTGCATATGGTGTCCACTCAGTGGATTTTATGCTCAATGTCCCTGAGATTCTCCAAGATCCAGAGCTCATTTGAGTACAGTAGTTCAGGGTTAAAGGCCTTGCTCAAGGGCTCAGCAGTGCTTGGGATTTGAACTCTCAACCTTCTTGTGAGCTTGGCAGTGCTGGGATTTGAACTCACAACCTTCTGATCATGTCTTTTGCCGTGATCAGACTGCATGATATTTTTCTTTTTCACGATGGTCACCATATCAGATTAGGTGATCATGGTGCCATAAATTCTTGCCATGTCTTAGTCAGGAGACTGGCAACATTACAAGTTTGACCCTGACCAATCATCATTCATGTCCTGGTGTTGTTGTCGGGGAGGAGCGTCAATGAATTGTCGATCATGGGTACAGAAGGAACATCAAGGAATATGATCCTCATCACCTACTCTACTCAGCTCCTAGTCCAAGCACTGGTCATCTCCCGTTTGGACTACTGCAACTATCTCCTTGCTGGCCTTCCAGCATCTGCCATCAGACTCCTACATCTCATCCAGAAAACTGCAACTCGCCTGGTCTACAACCTCCCCTCGTTCCTCCCACGTTACCACTCTGCTTGCCACCCTTCACTGGTTACCTGTCCCAGCTCACATTAAATTTAAGACATTGGTGCTAGCTTACCAGGCTGTGAAGGGATTAGGGCCAGCATACCTCCAGAGTCTGACCTCACCCTACACGCCAGCCAGATCCTTACACTCTGCTACTACTAGTTGTCTGGCCCCTCCTCCTCTCTGCTCCTGCCCAGCCCACTCAAGACTGCTGTCTGTCCTGGCTCCCCGTTGGTAGAATGACCTTCCCATTGAGGTCAGAACTGCTGAATTCCTGATCACCTTCAAGTGCAAACTGAAGACTCACCTCTTCAGGCTGCACCTCTCCCATGCTTCTCTGTCCACTGCATAATTGCATATTGGTCTTGACCAACCCAGGCTGTGTACTGTCTAGCCTGGAGTTAGCCACTGTAGTTTTTTTCTCTGTTTAGTTGTACTTTTGTCAGCTGATTTGTATGGTTGAATTGTTTTCCTTGGCTGTTTACTGAGTGTTGGTACTTCAACAGAATATTACACTGTGTTGTTCTGTCACTTGTTCAGTTGCTACTTAAACTTTTCTTATTTAGAAGTTCAGCACTCTGTGTACCTGGCTTCTGCACTTGTTGTACGTCACTCTGGATAAGAGCGTCTTCTGATTGCCATGGAATGTAATATTGTAGCAGTTGTCAAGAAAATACAAAGAAATTCTGACACGCTAGATTTTTTTGTTAGGTGGTCCTTTGATTAGGTCGCAGTACAAGGCCCATTCATCATTCCCAATGCTCATATACAGGCCTGATGCTGGAAATCGGCCAAGACAAAATCACATCAGAATTGGGTTGAATTTGAGTCATTTCATCCCGGCATTAACCACTGAACTACCATTGCCCCTGGTTTTAGTGTTCTGACAAATCACACCCATACAGTGTCTTGCAAAAGTATTCATCCCCCTTGGTGTTTGTCCTGTTTTGTTGCATTACAAGCTGGAAGTAAAATGGATTTTGGGGGGTTTAGCACCATTTGATTTACATAGCATGCCTACAACTTTATAGGTACAATTGTTTTAGTGTGACATAAACAATAATTTAAAAAAAAAACAGAAATCAGGAGTGTGCATAGGTATTTTGTATGAATAAGAGCTGGTCCAACCAATTCACTTCATAAGTCACATAATTAGTTTACTAAGCGCCACTTGTGTGCAATCAGTGTCACATGATCTGTCACATGACGTCTGTATAAATCAACCTGTTCTGGAAGGACCCTGACTCTGTAACACTACTAAACAAGCAACATGAAACCCAAGGAGTCTCCAAACAGGTCCAAGACAAAGCTGTGAAGAAGTATGTATCATGGTTGGGTTATAAAAACTTATCCTAAACTTTGAATATCCCATAGAGCAACATTTAATCCATTAAAGCAAAATGGAAAGAATATGGCACCACTACAAACCTGAGAAGAGAAGGCCACCCACCAAAACTCACAGAACGGGCAAGGAGGGCATTAATCAGAGATGCAACAAAAACACCAAAGATAACACTGAAGGAGCTGCAAAGATCCACAGTGGAGATGGGAGTATCTGTCCAAAGGACCATTTTAAGCCGTACACTCCACAGAGTGGGGGTTTATGGAAGAGTGGCCAGAAAAAAAGTCATTGCTTAATTTTCTTAAGCAATGACTTTGACACATTTGGAGTTTGCTAAACAGCATGTGGCAGATTCCCCAAACATATGGAAGATGATTATCTGGTCAAATGAGACTAAAATTGAACTTTTTGGCCATCATGAGAAATGCCATGTGTGGCGCAAACCCAACACCCTGAGAACATTATTCCTACAGTGAAGCATGATGGTGGCAGCATCATGCTGTGGGGATGTTTTTCATGTACAAGGACAGGAAAGCTGGTCAGGATTGAAGGAAAGATGGATGGCACTAAATACAGGGCAATTCTGGAGGAAAACCTGTTTGAGTCAGCCAGAGGTTTCAGACTGGGACGAAGATTCGTGTTCCAGCAGGACAATGACCCTAAACATACTGCTAAAGCTACACTAGAGTGGTTTAATATGTCTTGGAATGGCCTAATCAAAGCCCAAGTTATCTTTGGCATAACTTGAAGATTGCTGTACACCAATGCAACCCACCTAACTTGAAGGAGTTGGAGCAGTTTTGCCTTGAGAAATGGGCAAAAATCCCAGTGACTAGATGTACTAAGTTAATAGAGAGAAACCCCAAGAGACTTGCAGCTGTAACTGCAGCAAAAGGTGGCTCTACAACAGTGGCGGCTGGTAGTCTTTCAAACAGGGGAGGCTGGTCGGTTACGATATTTCCAGATTTTAAAAGAAAAAACACATCAATTTTGCCCATACTCTTGCCTCTGATCTGGCTGATTGTTGGCAGGGTCACAAACTGTGAAATAACAGGTTCTTTCGGCCCATTAGCCTACTGTCCAATATACATGATGGTGGTGTTGGGGGGCTATATTTTAATATTTTATATTTTAAAATTGTGGCATGTTGTTTAAAAATTTATCATTATTGAAAGCAGCTCTTTGTCAGGAACCTCAGCAGTAACAGCAGTGTGTTCTGGAATAGGCACAAGCACTGACCTTGGGGAGCCAAACATAGAGCTGGGTGCCACACATTTCATTCAAACACACTTTCCCTATATTTTACTTATTTTGACTGAGAAATGTTTTATTAACAATTTTGATAACCCTTCACTTTTAATCCAGGTCTGTAGTGTGAAATGTTCTCGGCTGTGTTTTTGTTTAAAAATGTTTTCCAAATTGTAGCTGTGTTTAATTCATATCCAGAAAAATATATATTCCAATATAATATACTCAGCATAAACATTTTAAATAGATTCTATATTTTTGGTCCATCCATGACATATTACTAAAGTAGCCTATTTACTGTTGTTGATGTGGGTCACTTGCTGTTAGCCAATTCACTTTCTCATACCAGGAGAGCTGAAAGGAATGAGTATTATTCCCTACCTTTTTCACCAAGTCAGTTTGAGGCGTTGGTCTACCCTGCTCTTTAATTTTAATTTTTTCCTCGAAAGGAAGACTGGCAAATGGCTTCGCCAAAATTAAATCAGCAATGCTTGGCATCCGTGCACAGCTTTCTTGCTAGCTGACTAGCCCCCTCAAGTTCAAGTTCAGTCACTCAAATAAACGAAATTTCTGGAACTAAGATAGCAAACTTGACAACACTATATTTACACTTTATTTGCAAGGAAAATATATACAAACTAAAAAAGCTGGTAGAAACCGTATGTAATGAATGAAATCGAAATGTAAGCTGATCTCTTACAATACACCACAGCACTAGCGAATCCGCATGGGACTGAACTGAGATTCACCGCTGCCTGTCTATATTTGAAACGAGCTGTCAATCAAAGAAAATATCCGGCGGCTTTCACCAATCACCAGTCTCCTCGCGGAAACTGCCATGTCCCTCCCACTGTGAGGCTGGGAGTCCATGGGTGGGCATTTTCGCAGTATTTGTCCAATAACCGTCTTGCATTTTGAGATTGAAAAGCGCATAGCTCCCAAATGCCATTGAAGTCCACTGAGGCTGGGAGTCCGTGAGACTCCGTGGGCGGGCGTTTTCGCAGTATTTGTCCAATAATC
This sequence comes from Neoarius graeffei, assembly GCF_027579695.1. NCBI lineage: Eukaryota > Metazoa > Chordata > Actinopteri > Siluriformes > Ariidae > Neoarius > Neoarius graeffei. Next base: position 27,979,346 of record NC_083570.1, read on the forward strand.
GTCTTGCATTTTGAGATTGAAAAGCACATAGCTCCCAAATGCCATTGAAGTCCACTGAGGCTGGGCTGCATCGCGCTGTCGAGGGGGAAAAACTCACGCACACATTAGGCGAACTGGGGAAAGTTATAACGGAATGATTTCGCAATGTAGTGGGTTGAGCACATATATTTCTATGATTCTGGATCTGAAATAGCAATGTTATAAGGTCAGCTATAACATAAGCCTAGCGCAATTCATCCTACACAATGTTAGTCATTTTTAGAGGAGGCTGAGCCTCCCTCGTTGTCTTAGAGCAATCGCCCGTGCTCTACAAAGTATTGACTTTTTTGGGGGGGGGATACCAATGCACAGTCCAGGTTTCTGTTTTTGTTTTTTTTTTCATCTTAATTATTGTGACACAAACAATAAAACAATTTTCACCTTTAAAGTTGTAGGCATGCTGTGTAAATCAAATGGTGCTAACACCCACCCAAAAAAAAAATCAATTTAAATTCCAGTTTGTAATGCGACAAATCAGGACAAACACAAAAGGGGGATGAATACTGTATGTGCTTGATGAACATCCCAATCCTTAGCTAGCGAGCTAGAGTGTTTTGCATTCTGAACAAACTTTATAGCAATAGTTTGGGTCAGAAACATGAGTGCGATGGACACGTGTCTACATTCTTTTGGCCATGCAGTATAAATAGTGTAAATATTTTTATTCATACATTAGATGATGTTTGGAGGTATAAGACTGTTTTTAAATATTATATCGTTTCTGAGTTTCCCCCAACAAAAGAATGTGTTTATTTAAAAAGACTTTTATTTTGAAATACCGGACCTAAATTCCGCTGTTCATGGCACGTGTTTCAGTATTCAGCCTACTTCTATTTACACCTATATTGCTGTATACAGTGACAATCCGTGCTTCCCAGTAAACAGACTGTAAGTACACCAACATTAACACGTGTTGTCACGTGACCTACAGTGTAGTCAGATTTACTGAACACGTCTCTTCAGAAAGTGAATTAATTTCGTGTCGCTTTGTTTATTCCTGTTTTCCTCCAGAAGACCATGGATGAATTGTCTCAGCTGAAGATTGGGTTCGTTGGAGCAGGAAACATGGCTTATGGAATAGCACAGGGCATCCTGAAACCTGGTAGCGATATAATTAATCTCTTTATTTATTCACTAATTGGACCTCTACAGAGCAGGTCTGTATAAATTGTACTGAAAACAACAAACTCGTGGGTTTATCAATCCAGTGTAGATGTTTGTGGATTTGCCTGATATATATCTCCCAGTCTGAAAATGCGTTTAGAGATGTTCTCAGTACTATCAGGTGTTTTTCAGATATTATTATAGGTTGGTTTGCTGCATGTGACATACTGTTAAAAACATTATTTGTGATAATCAGAATGAAATCTAATACATTTCTGCACACAAAGGCAACGTGTAAGTGCAATACAGTTTGTCCATGATGTCCTGAAAATAATAATGTGCTCAGTCTGTCAACAGTTTCTTAACGAAAAAATAATGATTTTTTTTATCTTTATTGAAAATAACAGCAGCAAAGTACAAATGCAGTTATTAATACACAAACAACGACCCAAGAGCCAGGGGGAATTTTCAAATAAAGACATTTAAATAATGAGTACAAGTGAAAAGTTTTAGCAGCTTTCTTGTTTTTAGAGTCAGAGATGATGATTTTTTTTTAATATATACTGTTCAGTTTCATTTTCGAAGGCTATAAATGCAAGTTTTGAACGACTAAACTTGGCTTTATGAATATGGTATTTTCCTAAAATTATCAACAAGCGTAAAAACAATGATGGAGTAAATAATCCACTTCGTTAACGTTCATTACACCTGTAACTGCGTCTGTAACACGCCTATGGGTGGCGTTTAATGAAAACGTCATCAAAATGAGCCCACTGAGCTCAAAACGGGCGCGCGGGCGTTTCACGTAGTCACGTCGACTGATGCTGATTGGCTCACAGCCTGTATTTTTTTTTGTACGACCGCTAGTGGTGCTGTTACACCACTGAGCTCTACATAAAAATCTGGAGAGCTCGTCGGCCATTCCCTGCTGGCCGCCATCTTACCACTCACATATTAAACTGCCAATCCGATCAAATTTTCCCCAAGTCCAGCAAATGATGTGAGCATTTTGAAAAGAATAGATGGCAACTTATCTGTTTACACTACAGAGTTAGTAGCGATCTGGTTCGCCCTGGAATGGATAAAAGAAAACAAAATTCACAATACTGTCATCATCTCAGATAGTTATTCAGCTCTACAAAGCATACAGTCAGGTAGATCATTCAGGGGCGACCTCATCAGTGAAGTATACAGTACATTATTCCATCTAGAAGCAGTAGGAATAGTAACTAATTTTCTTTGGGTACCGGCACATGCTGGTGTTGAGGGTAATGAGCAGGTGGACAAGTTAGCCAAACAAACACTCAAGCATAAAAGAGGTAGATTTACTAATCCCTGTGAGTAAGGTGGAGGCTAAGGTCCTTATAAAGAATCATGCCAAATCAATCTGGCAGGAATACTGGGATGACAATGAAAAGGGCAGACGTCTGTACAACATCCAAAAACAGGTGGACAAAGGAAGAATGGAAGGTAGAAGTAGGAAAGATGAGAGCATGATAACCCGTCTAAGAATTGGTCACGCAGGGCTTAACGGTACACTAAAAATATTAGGTAAACATCACACAGGAAACTGTGATTACTGTAGCCAGCTGGAAACAGTACAGCATGTTTTATTTCACTGCAAACAGTATGAGGAAGAAAGAAGAAACCTTTTGTCAGTCATTAAGCACAGTGAAACAAAGCAGTTTTAATCTACCTGGCATCTTGGGTAAGGCCATATATATATCATTTTGTTCTCAGATTTTTCAAAGAAACTGGGCTAGCCCAGAGGATATAAGTTTTTGTTTGTTTGTTTGTTTGTTTGTTTTTTGTTTATTTAATCCAATATCTACCTGTTCCACACTCCAGCCCAGTTAATGCTCCTTTAAGTTGGTTGCCAACCGCCATGAAACCCTAAAGAAGAAGAAGAATTTGCCCCAAGAAAAGTGTCTCCTGACTTTTTTTATTCCCTTTCATTACCTCCTCTTATTTTTTTAACTTAACCCACATTCTCTATATAAAATCTTTTTCCTTCCTTCCCCATTTATGCCATATTTCCTGATCAATGTCAGTGAAATATAAACATGATGAACGTCTCCTATAGAGGGCTACCGTGTGACGTCATCGGACCGCGAGATTTTGTTAGGGCGCCATATTGGAAGACCAATTAGTACATACATACTCACAATATAAAACAAAGTACGCGCAAGAGTGAAGTGACACGATGGCTGATAATTCTGGTTATGTGAGTACATTACCAGCTGCAGAAAGGGCGCGGTATGTGGAGAAACTGGCTATGATTGATGGGTTTGACCCATATGATAAGACTCGGGGCAAGGGAGAATGGAAACATAAGGAGGACCCGACACCAATTCTGCCATCTGTTTGCTACCCAGACATTGTAAACTATTTGTTGTTTACACCCAGTGCCTACACTGCTGATGACTTGAAGGCCTACAAAGGGCTACAGGCTTACAATTATGTTGTTAGTGGCTTGGTTCGTGATATTACAGCTGTTGTTAAGAATAACCTACACATAGTTATGGCCAAGGTAATCTTGTTGATATTTATCTTTTAATATCATCTTTTCAGTTGAAAAATTAATACTTTTTGTTACTATTAAGGTATCCATAATTTAGGTTAATTTATCCAAATTGTACATATGTATTTATGATATATGCCTACACAACAACTGTGCTTTATTTATATGATAGGAGGGAGAGCAAGCCCCAAACCATCCTAAATTATTATTATTATTATTATTATTATTATTATTATTATTATTATTATTATTAAATTGTAGAAGTCTGGGAGGCTTGCTCCTCATACAGTTATCAACTTGGGGCCAATTTAGCATGTTTTAAATCTGAATTTCTTGCGTTTGCTTACCTCAAAGTGTCCACAGATCATGCACAGACTTATCCATTATATCCACAGTTTTTTGCCAAGTCTCACACAGGTTTCTTTCAAGTCTACTGTTGGGCCAATAAATCATAAATAAAACAGCTCAGATTTGTTTGTTTAAGTCGTTTGCCACTCCACTTTATTCTCGTGGGTTCACATACCGCTGCCGTTATTTCCCCCTAATCACGAGTTTGTTGGTCTTCCAATATGGCGCAGGGTCTGTTTACTTCCGGTTTCGGGTGACGTTAGTGAAATCCCTCTATTCACTTTGTACAGGACGCCGTCTGGGAAATAAACCGTTGACCAGGAAATATGACGAACCCTGATTTAAGAGTATTTATCAATTTACTTGCACTCAGTTTAAACTAAAATCATGTAGTTAAAACAGACAATCATGCCCATTTTGTCAATTTGTGCAAGTGGGTGTGACATGTAGATGATCTACATTGTCAATTGTGCTTAGCCTTAGGTAAATGAAAATAACTACTGACCAAATTAGAACAATAATATATCTCTCTTTATTTGCATCCTTCACTGCCATTTCTGCCTCGGGGTATGGTCCTTCTTTCATTTAGGCTGCTGAGGCTAATTTACTCAGGTCATCTTTCTTTTTGAATTTGAGTCGTTGAACTTGAGCTGTCACAATCAATATCAAACGTCCAGACTTTGGCTTTGATCTAGTCTAGGATATTTCCATCGAAAACCTGACACAGTCACAGTGTGAACACTGTGACTGTGTTAGGTTTTTGATATCAATGTCAGACTTTCAACAAAAATGGACAAGACGATGAGAGATTTTCTGGAGGTTTTTTTTTTTCTTTCTTTCGCTCTTGCAAGCCATCATAAAATGCAAACTTTATTATATCTGGCCAACCTAATGTGAAGGCTGGAACTGCTTCTCTTTGGCAAGGCGTCTGATGTCAGATGGTACAGATGACGATGCTACTCGCAGCTGGTTTTCCAGGTTTGGGTCAGTCAGTCTTGAGTAGAACCGATTCTTTGCAAGGGTCAGTTTGGGAAAAACTGCTCACAGCAGTAGGTTGTCCCAAACAGTGATGCAAACTTCAGTGCATGTCTCCTCAGAGTGGGAAAATCCTCAGGACGCACATACAGTTTGTAGAACTCAAGCAGAGGAAGGTTGTTGTACCTAGCTTTGAGCTCATCGTTGCTTTGCAGCTCAATGATTTCATGCTGTAGGTTGTCGGGCACATCAGCTGGTCCCACATTGAATGGTGTTGCAAATATATTCAGGTCCTTCTCGTAACTTTTCATCAGCTGGAACCTCTCTCCAAAGGCCTGGAGTAGTTTTGCACACTCCCCAGCATATTCAGATGTCACAGTAGGCTTTTGTTCTTGCAAAATAGGAAAGTGCACAGTGTTTGCCCTTTCCAGTTGCACTTGCCACAGCTTAAGTTTAGCTTCAAACGATTTCACATTTGAAAACAGTGAGACAAAAAGCTGGTTGGGACCATGGAGCTTAACATTCAGTTCTGAGAGGTACTTGGTAATGTCCACCATGAAGCCCAAATCACACAGCCACTTGCTATCACGGAGTTCAACAACTGGTTTGCCCTTCATCTCCATGAACTGCTTTACTTCTTCCCTCAAGTTGTAGAAGCGTGCGAGCATATCTGCGCGACTCAGCCACCCCACCTCATAATGGTAAACCAGGTCTCCATACTCTGACTCAAGCTCACTCAGTAGCTCTTTAAAGTGGCGGCTGTTAAGTCCTCTGCTTTTAATGAAGTTGATGGTGGAAACAACAGTAGTCATCGCATTATTGAGCTTCAGGGAATGTGCACCCAGGCTCTCTTGGTGTATGATACAGTGGCACACAACCAACTCATTTGGATCCAGACTGAGACGACTCATTTCTTTTTTAACCAACGCAGTCAATCCTTTCTGCGCACCAACCATGGCTGGGCCTCCATCTGTAATCAGTCCACTTAGCTTGTCAAACTGCAGGTTGAATTTGTTCATAGCCAAAACAACTTGCTCAAACAAATCCTCACCTTTGGTAGTGCCACGCATGGCTTGCAAAGACAGCATTTCCTCTCGCGTATCAAACTCTGCTTTAATTCCATGCACAAAAATGGCAAGTTGGGCGGTATTTGTGATGTCTGTTGTCTCGTCACGGGCTAAAGAGAGAAACTGAAAATCCCTCGTGGTATCCTTCAGTGTTTTCACACTGTCTTGTGTTATGTCAGTAATCCGATCTGAGACAGTTCTTCAAGACAAACTGACACTTTGGAAGAGTTTCACTTTGTCCGGTGGGAGCAGTTCTGCGGCAGCGACAAGGCACTCCTTCACAAACTCCCCTTCTGAATGTGGTTTCAGTTTCTTGGCGATTAGCTCACTGTAGCGGTTCGTGTAGAAGGGTGGAGCACAGAAGATGGCAGGACAGAGTTCGGGTTGATAGAGCGTTTTATTGCTACACTTTTCAGTCTAACAACTATATGAACTTTACAGACACACACACACTCGGCGTCTGGTTCGGGGAGAGCTCCTCTGCTCTCTGCTCTCCCTCTTTAAGTAGGGCACGGTCACTGGGAAGACACACACAAACAGATTAATTGACGTCAGGTGTAGTGATTCTGCCACTTAGCTTCCCTGACTCTGCTCTCCTGTCACAGACCGGCGCTTGACCACGCCCCCGCTGCCACATACCCCCATCGCCCGACTCAGGCTGGGCAGCCGTCCGGCCTGCAGCCGACTCCCCCCCCGACAGGAGGGGAAGTCTGCCATGACCATCTGCGCCCCCGGCCTGTGGACCACCTTGAAATTGAAGGGTTGGAGTGCCAGATACCAACGGGTGATCCGCGCGTTGGCATCCTTCATGCGGTGGAGCCACTGGAGGGGCGCGTGGTCCGAACAGAGGGTGAAAGGGCGCCCCAGCAGGTAGTAACGGAGGGCGAGGACCGCCCACTTGATTGCCAGACACTCTTTTTCTATGGTGTTGTAGTGCCCCTCACGCACCGACAGCTTCCTACTGATGTATAGGACTGGGCGGTCCTCCACCTCCTGGGACAAAACCGCCCCCAGCCCTCTGTCCGACGCATCGGTCTGTAACATAAAGGGGAGAGAGAAGTCAGGGGAGTGTAAAAAGTGGCCCCCCACACAGTGCAGCCTTTACCTCAGAAAAAGCCCGCTGGCATTGCTCCGTCCTCTGGACTGGATCTGGTGCCCCCTTTTTAGTGAGATCAGTCAGTGGGCTGGTGACATCCAAATAATTAGGTATAAACCTCCGATAATAGCCAGCCAGCCCCAGGAACTGTCTCACCCCCTTTTTGGTCTTGGGCCTAGGGCAGGCCACAATTGCTGCAGTCTTGTTAATTTGGGGACGCACCTGCCCGTTGCCCAAGTGGAAGCCCAGATACCGTACTTCCACCCACCCAATCGCACACTTCTTCGGGTTGGCTGTGAGACCCGCTCACCTCAGTGACCTAAGGACGGCCCTCAGATGTTCGAGATGCCTCGGCCAGTCATTGCTATAGATGATAATGTCATCGAGGTAGGCGGCCTCATAGGTGGCGTGGGAGCGGAGGACCCTGTCCATCAGCCGCTGAAACGTAGCGGGCACCCCAAACAGCCCGAACGGAAGTGTGATGAATTGGTGGAAACCAAACGGTGTGGAAAAGGCTGTTTTTTTCTTGGGATAGTGGAGTCAAGGGGATCTGCCAGTATCCCTTTGTCAAATCCAGTGTCGAATAAAAGCGAGCCGTGCCTAGTCGATCGAGCAACTCCTCAATCCGAGGCATTGGGTACGCGTCAAATTTAGACACCGCGTTGACTTTTCTGTAGTCCACACAGAACCGGACCGACCCGTCGGCCTTGGGCACCAAGACCACTGGGCTGCTCCAGTCACTGTGGGACTCCTCGACGATGCCCATTTCGAGCATGGCCTCGAGTTCTTCCCGAACCACCTTTTTTTGTGTGTTCGGGTAGCCTGTAGGGGCGGCTACGCACTACCACCCCCAGGTGCGTCTCTATGTGGTGCTCTATGAGGTCAGTGCGACCGGGCAGGGGCGAGAACACACCCAAAAACTCGGTCTGCAACTGGGCGACCTCCGCGAGTTGGGTTGGGGAGAGGTGGTCTCCACAGAGGACCGGAGGGGTACATGACGCCAATGCCCCTTTTTGAACCTCCGGCCCCAGCTCTGCCTTCTCCGGAACCACCGACACCAACGCCACGGGGACCTCCTCATTCTAGAGTTTAAGCAGATTGAGGTGGTAAATCTGTAGCGCCCCACCCCTGTCCGTTCGCCTCACCTCGTAGTCGATGTCCCCGACTTGCCGTGTGACCTCAAAGGGCCCTTGCCACTTGGCGACCAATTTGGAGCTCGATGTGGGCAACAGTACGAGTACTTTATCTCCCGGTGCGAACTCTCTAAGGCGCGTACCCTTGTTGTACAGGCGGGTTTGCCGTTCTTGGGCCTGCCGCAAATTCTCCTGGGTTAGGTGGGTGAGGGTGTGGAGTTTTGCGCGCAGGTCCATAACGTATTGAATTTCGTTTTTGCTTTGTGAAGGTCCCTCCTCCCAATTTTCCCGCAGCACATCTAGAATGCCGCGTGGCTTACGCCCATATAATAAGTCGAACGGGGAGAACCCCATGGAGGCTTGGGGGACCTCTCGCACTGAAAACAGCAAGGGCTCGAGCCACTTATCCCAATTACGTGCGTCCTCACTTACGAATTTTTTAATTATGTTCTTGAGGGTGCGGTTGAACCGTTCCACTAAACCGTCCATTTGTGGGTGATGTACGCTGGTGCGGATCGGCTTAATCCCCAGTAACCCATACAGTTCGCGCAGTGTCCGTGACATAAACGTGGTGCCTTGATCAGTCAGAATCTCATTCGGGATTCCAACTCGGGAGATAATGCGGAAGAGCGCCTCCGCAATACTGCGTGCTGAGATATTGCGCAGAGGCACTTCTTCCAGGTATCGCGTTGCATAGTCCACCAGAACTAATATAAAGCGGTACCCTTGTGTCAACCAATCTAATGGCCCAACGAGATCCATCCCAACTCTTTCGAACGGGGTCTCGATTAATGGTAGAGGGCGCAAAGGTACTTTTGGAATGGCCACTGGATTTACTAACTGGCATTCACGGCACGCCGTACACCACCTCCGAACGTCGCCGCGAATCCCCGACCAATAGAATTGGGCCATTTTTCGGGCTAGTGTCTTATCCTGCCCTAAGTGTCCAGCCATGGGATTAAAGTGAGCCACCTGGAATACCAATTCCCGGCGGCTCTTTGGAATTAAAAGCTGCGTGACTTGCTCTTTCATCTGAGTGTCCTGCGTCACTTGGTATAATCTATCCTTCATAATAGAAAAATAGGGGAAGGACGGGGTGGCGTTCAGCAGGAGCATTTGACCATCGATTACTCTCACTTGGTCAAACGCATGCCACAGAGTCTCGTCTCGCGACTGTTCTAATGGGAAATCCACAAGGGATCCCCCGAGAGAGAGGAGGGGCCTGTGGCTCCTCACTCTGACGCAGAGATGACGTAGACGGCTCTGTGACAGCTGCTCCCGCCAAGGTGACACCGGGACCTCCCCCTGCTGAAGTATGGCAGGACCCACTCTCCACTAAATGGCTCATCAACTCCCCGAATCCCGGCCAATCAGTCCCCAAAATTATCGAGTGGGTGAGGCGAGGATTAACCACCGCCTTTACTATGAATTTTTCCCCTCGGAAAAAAATGTGGACCGACACCAAAGGGTAGCTGTGAACATCCCCGTGCACACACAACACCTTCACCCCCTGTGCTCCCCCCAATGCCTCGTTTTGCACCAGGCTTTGGTGAATTGAGGTTTGATTACAACCGGAATCCACCAATGCCTGATATGTATCCCCTTGAATACTCACCGGTATGCGATACGCTCCGGCCCGATCGAGGGCGGCCTCTGGCGCATCGGGGATCCGAACCACCGCGCCCACCTCCATTGCTGTGCACTGCTGTTGGAGGCGGCCCGGCTCCCCGCAGCGCCAGCAAACCGGCCCAGGCTTCCTCTCTGCACTGGTGTTCTGGGGCTCACTCACCTGAAGGGGGGGAGAGACAGACGCAGGAGGGAGAAACGGGAGGGCACCGCGGGTGCGGCGGGCCGGCTGGGGTGGCGCCGGCCCCCGCCTCCCCGGTGGGGGAATGGGGCGAGGACGGGACACAGGAGGAGAGAGAGAGAGAAGAGAAGAGGCTGTCTGCTGTCCTGCTGCCAAATGGTCCTCCGCCAGCTCGATGGCCTGATCCAGCGACGCCGGGCGGTGGCACTGGACCCACTCCGCGGTTCCTGCTGGCAAGCGCGCGATGAACTGCTCCAGTACCACCTGGTCGACGATCCCCTCAGCGTCGCGGTTGTCGGCCCTCAGCCACCACCAGCAGGCGTCCCGGAGTTGCTGGCCAAACGCAAATGGCCAGCCGACTTTCTCCAAGCGCAGAGCGCGGAAGCGCTGGCACTGCTGTTCGGGGGTGCGCCCCACACGCTAGAGGATGGCCCGGCAAAGGTCCGCGTAGGCCGGTCGGTGGGGAGCTGTAGCGTGGCCAGCTGCGCCTCTCCCGTTAGCAGGGGGAGGAGGCGCGCCACATGCTGATCCATCGGCCACCCCGAGGTCTCCGCAACTTGCTCAAAGAGCGTGATGAAAGCCTCGGGGTCATCCTGCGGGCCCATCTTTGTCAGGGTGAGGGGGGACGGGCCCGCGGTGGGAGTGTCGGTAGTCACTGCCGACGCGAGGAGGTGCCGGAACACCTGTCGATCCTCTTGCTGGGCCAACACCAGGGCCTCGAAACGCTACTCCTGCTCCTTACGGAGCGTGACTAGCGCCTGGTGCTGGCTTTGCTGGGCCGTGGCGAGGGCGTGGACCAGGTCGGCGAACGGGGAAGACTCCATGGGGCGGTTTGGTGTCTGTGCTCCAGGTCCCGGGTTTCAGCACCACTGTAGCGGTTCGTGTAGAAGGGTGGAGCACAGAAGACGGCAGGACAGAGTTCGGGTTGATAGAGCATTTTATTGCTACACTTTTCAGTCTAACAACTATATGAACTTTACAGACACACACACACACACACACACTCGGCGTTTGGTTCGGGGAGAGCTCCTCTGCTCTCTGCTCTCCCTCTTTAAGTAGGGCGCGGTCACTGGGAAGACACACACAAACACAGGTTAATTGACGTCAGGTGTAGTGATTCTGCCACTTACCTTCCCTGACTCCGCCCTCCTGTCACAGACCAGCACTTGACCACGCCCCGCTGCCACACTCACTTACCACAAAACCAGCCTGTGTAACGTTTTCTTGGTTACCTTGAGGTCTTGTGAATGTTGCTTGTTGGGTGCCCAAACTCTGCCGAAGAGCATTAATTTTATCCACACACACTTGTCCTTTCAGCTCATCCAGTTTGGCGTGTTTGGTGCTGTAATGATGCTCCAGATCAGCCTTTTTCATCACTGCAAGGGCATCCCCACAAACTAAGCAAACTGACTTGCCTTTTACTTCTACGAAAAAATAATAATTTGTCCATTTTTCCTGAAAAGCATGACATTCCACATCTACTTTTCTTCATAATTGCCATGGTGCATTTTGGTGAAATCGTTAAACAGTCTGTCTATGCCTGCTAAATGATGTGACGTGACCGTGCGTGACCACGCTCTGCCCATGTGGGGTTCAGGACCCTGACCTCGGCCCGGAAAGACAACCACTCACCTATTTTATTAACTGTGGTCTCATTTTTTTTCTGATTTTAAATTTTTTTTGTGTGTGAGACTAATTATGAATCATCTTGTGGGCTGGATCAAACGGTCTCGCGGGCCGTAAATGGCCCGGAGGCCGGACGTTCCCCACCCCTGGTGTAGAACGATGTCTGCAGCACCAGGTAGTTTGAGATGTTGGGGAACTCAACGGATGGATAATTTTCCAAATAATAGGAAAAATCCGTCTTTGTTAGCGTGTAAGGATCTATCCCACTGAGTGGTTTCTGTATCCACTTCTTTTGAATGTACTTCTTGGTTTTAATAGCTTGCTTGTTTGCTGTACACAAACATGGCAATAAGTTCTTGTGTTAATGGACCAGACTCCACTTTTGGATCATTAATCACTTTTGACTGAGAATGCCCTGCATGGGTTTTATGTTGGCTTCTGGCACATCCGTATAGTTCTGAATACAATACCTACAATTAAAAAAGTTTTGGTTTTATTGTATTTATTTAATTCCTGGTCTCCCATCTGTAATAGGGAATGATGTTGCATCCCATTAATACACTTGACAATAGATTATTAGATTCTAATAGAATAGATGAGCCAAAATAATTGGTAATTTTTTTATGGGCCTTGACTTGTTACAAGTATGAAAAGGTGGACCTCAAAGCAGAAAAGGTTGAGCACCCTGAAGTGTGAGAAAAGGTTATTTGGTGCATGTGAGGTAGATGTGCAAGCTCTACGTTTAGAGCAGGGGTGGGCAATTATTTTTTCCATGGGGCCACATGAGAAACAGAAAACTTTGTGGAGGGCCGGACCAAAAGGCTGAACTAAATTCTGCATAATATTAATTGTATTTCTTTATATAAAACAGTAAATAACATTGTTTTTACAAACTGGTAAGAGTATGGAAAAAAAGAGGTTGCCTTACAAAAAATGTCATTCATTTCAATCAAATTTCCCAAAACAATGGTTAACAAAACGTGAACGTTTGTACCATTTTTTTCAGTCACATTCACCCCAAAACACAATAAAGACATCACAATATTGTCTTTCTACTCCAAATATTAAGCAAGATACATCATATTATAATAATGATGCCCACATTTGTAGTCTAATCACCTCATTTGGTGTTTTTCAGTTTTTTATTTGTTCAGTGAGAGAAATCTAGTCTCTGTTGGTCTTTAACGAGTGCATCAAAGTCAGGTTGAATGTCTGAGGTGGAGATGCAAAGCACAGCTGACAGATGATTATCAGTGAGAGAGGATCTATACCTGGATTTGTTAAACTTCATCACTGAAAACGTCGATTCGGTGTAGGTATCAGATCTACAGATCGGCTTGGGCTCCGGCGCCTGCTGGTGACGTCACACTATGTGATTGGCTGGATCATTTGAAGGATGACGTACAAGTTTGTGGTTGGTCTGGACAAATTATGGAAGTAGTTATCACGGGATTAGGTTTCGTGGAATTTCATGTCGCGCGCATTGCGTTTTTGTTGAACACAACTTCAAAATAAATGCACATTCAGTCCATGCATGAGGTAAAATTAGAAAATACGTTTATTTTGTAATTTCTAATTAACCTTACACGAGCCGGTCAGAATGAACCAAAGGGCCGGATGCGGCCCGCGGGCCGTAAAATGCCCAGGTCTGGTTTAGAGATTATGTTGTGTCTCATGACTTTTTATCAGTATTCCAAATGTTCTGTTTTAAAGAATGATACTGGATCTGTGTGTGTTCTGCTTTGTTAGGTGATGTTTTTCCATCTAATGTGATTGTAAGCGCCCCGTCCAAAAACAACTTTTCTCGCTTCCAGGTAAAATCGCACATGCATTATTGTTTCTGTCTGGTATAAAATACTCACAATGCAGTCAAACATGCTTGAAAAATTCTGGATTAAGACTGTCATTTGCTAATTACTAAGAGTCTCATTACTGATATTCTGGCCACCATTTTTACTCCAGGCAATGGGAGTTGCAGTCACACACTCAAATGAGGAAGTTATTCATAATTCTCGTCTGGTCTTCCTGGCAGTCAAACCCCACCTGATCCCTACTGTCCTAAGCGCACTCTCGGAGCATGTCACCCAACAACATATTATTGTCTCGGTGGCAGCTGGAGTCACCCTAGCAACACTTGAGAGGGTGAGAGATACTGTTATTTCTGTATACACTCACCAGCCATTTTAATAGGAACACCTGAACGTTCATGCAATTATCCAATCAGTCAATCATGTGACCGCAGTCATCTGCAATGAATATCATCATGCAAATACAAGCCAACAACTTTAGTTGATGATCACAAGGAAATGTGTGACTGATAAGAAAGGTTAGAAGAGACTGGAGAGCCAGGTTCGAGTTGACAGGCAGGCTACAGTAAGTCAGCTAACCACTATATACAACTGTGGTGAGCAGTAAAGCATCTCAAACAGCGGAAGGCCACATCAGGTTCCAGTTCTGTCAGCTAAGAACAGGAATTGCATGAATAAGCAGGAATGGCAGGTGAATGTATAAAAATGGCATATACAATATTCAAAAAACATTAACTTTCAATTGCCTCAATTTTCACTGTCTAGTTGTTGCCTGGAGGATCCTGTGTGATGCGCCTGATGCCGAATCTTCCATGCAAGCTTCAGGAAGGAGCTCTGCTTCTAGCATGTGGAACAGGAGTCAAGCAGGAGGTGGCTTCTGTATTGAAGGGTCTCCTCTCACCTTGTGGACTAGTGGAGGTTGGACCCGAGTCCTGGATTGATGCCCACACAGGCCTAAGTGGCAGTGGTGTGGCTTTTGTGAGTATGACAACACTCGTGTTTAAACAGTATGAAAAATCAGGTCTGGAAACCTGCAACATGGTTTCACAGGTTTTGGCATATCACAATGTCGGCTTTTGCGTTTTCAAAAAGGATGACGTTAAATGATGCAATGTATAGAACCACAGTCACATACATACAACCTGGTGTTGTCAGGTGCCCCCCCCCCCCCCATTGCTGTTACACGTGGTCAAAAATCATAAATACTACAGCTAAATGTAGATTTTAGATTTCTTTATCACTGTGTACTATTACACAGTTAAATCATGCTAAAGCAGTGGACAAGGTCTGAAACAAAACTACGATTCGCAATAATGCCTATAACAGTTTTGCTATGGTGCTTGTGTAATGACCTGATTAGATTACATGTCTATAAGTACTATTAAAAAAAACCTACAAACCTTTTAGGAATTAAGACATTTCTGTGAAATCACATTTTTATAATTTTAACATCCAACTCTGTTTGATAGGTGTATGTGTTTGCTGAGGCCCTGGCTGAAGGAGCTGTTAAAATGGGAATGCCAAGTGTACTGGCTCAGCGTTTTGCAGCCCAGACTATACTCGTAAGTATTTTTACAGCTGTATATGTTTTGAGCCATTAGTCTGTATAAATAAATAACTTGATGTTATTACAACTTAAACGGTTTTGACAGGGTGCAGGTCATTTGTTGCGAGATGGTGAGAAGCATCCAGCACAGTTAAAGGCGGAAGTGTGTACTCCAGGCGGGACCACAGTGTACGGACTTCATGCACTGGAAAAAGGAGGGTTCAGGGCAGCCGTCATGGGGGCCGTGGAGGCAGCCACAGAAAGAGCAAGAGAACTCGGGTGCAGTTGAAGGAGGAGCAAGACAGTCTGTGAGAAATAGAGAGAGTGATGGCAAGACTGGACAATGAGCCATTAGTTACAATGTAATGTAGAGTTAAGGATGTGTAGAAGATGAGAAAGCAGCACTAAAAAATCTTAAATGTACATAAATTCATTAAATTAAGTCATACATTTAATCACAAACCAAATATTTTGTATCACTGTCTGTTATCTATTAAATAGAATCCGGTTTATTGTAATCTGTTTTGCAGAGGTTTTGTCAAAAGCATTGCTTGGGAAAGCATTCCAACATTAACAGAATTGGGGGGGGGGGGGGGCATCTAATCAAATGGTGCACCACATTTAGAAGCATGTTCAATAGATCACGTTCTCAAAGGTTTCGTTTCTCCTGCAAAACTGAACAGTTTGGACAGACGTGCCATGGAAAAAGTCGAATGTTGATCATTTCACAAATCTAAATCCAAGTTCTTTTATAGCAGTGGAAGTTACCGCAAACGCATAAATGATATTTGCCTGCATCTGTTATTACTGTGTAATATGTTCAACTGTGGGCGGCACGGTGGTGTAGTGGTTAGCGCTGTCGCCTCACAGCAAGAAGGTCCTGGGTTCGAGCCCCGTGGCCGGCGAGGGCCTTTCTGTGCGGAGTTTGCATGTTCTCCCCGTGTCCGCGTGGGTTTCCTCCGGGTGCTCCGGTTTCCCCCACAGTCCAAAGACATGCAGGTTAGGTTAACTGGTGACTCTAAATTGACCGTAGGTGTGAATGTGAGTGTGAATGTTGTCTGTGTTATGTGTCAGCCCTGTGATGACCTGGCGACTTGTCCAGGGTGTACCCCGCCTTTCGCCCATAGTCAGCTGGGATAGGCTCCAGCTTGCCTGCGACCCTGTAGGACAGGATAAAGTGGCTAGAGATAATGAGATGAGATGTTCAACTGTAATATGTAGCTTACAGGGTTTTGTTTTCTCATCTCATCTCATTAAAACGAACAAAAAGAACAGAGCACATTACTCCAATTCTAAGGTCCCTTCACTGGCTTCCAGTAAGCTACAGGATTGACTTTAAAGCATTGTTGCTGGTATACAAATCTGTAGGGGCCAGTTGTTCAAAAAATTTAATCTGGATCAAAATGATTCGTATTTCCAAATCACATTTTTTGCTATCCAGGATCAGGTAATCCTTCTTGCTTTTATGCCGGTTTTTCAAAGCAACATTGGATTGGATCATGTTAATTCAGATACACCGTTTTCAAGATTACCTAATCCAGATTACCAATGCTCTAAATGGGACAGCATATCACAATGTGGGCTACCAGGTATGTAAAGAACAGGTGGAAGAGCCAATATGGGGTCACTTAAATGTATTTTATTTTGAGACAAAACACAAAAATAACCCACAAAAAGACCCACTTTTGTTCATAATTGCTTTTACAACCTCCTCTGAGCAACAACAAATAAAAAAATACATTAACAAATACATTGTGACTATTTTGAAAATATCTTAAATTAAAAAAAAAAAAAAGTCCTATTCACAGGGTTCTTCTTCAGATGAGGAGGGAAGACCAGCATTTTCAAGGCCTGCTTTCAGGATGAGGATCTGAAGTTTTGCTTTGGTTTGCTGCAGTTTGGTCAGTTTGATTTGTTCCTCTGCCAGGAGTATCTGTGTTTCTGCCCTTTCAGTTTCTCTTTTAAGTAGCAATTGATAGGCATCATCATTCTTATTTGGCAAAGGACGCTTCAAGGATATTTTCTGAGCTCCTGTGACTGCTGGCTCTAACTGTGAGGATACAGGTTGTTCTTCCGTAACAGGGCTGAGTTCTAGAATAACTGTTTCCTCCTCATTAAGGGGAACTGGCTCACTTTCCTCTACAGTTGGCTCACCATCCCCTACAACACCTTGAATCCCATGCAGAGCATTAGAGTTCTCACCTCCAATAATGTCCAGAACCACATCTGTGTATTCACCTTTCTTAAAGGGTTTGTTGCCCGTTTGGGTGTTTTTTACTTCAGCGAGGTCCTTTGTTGCTCTGGCCCTCAGATTCTTCCATCTAAATTTCACTTGATCCAAGGTCCTCTTCTGGCCAGAGCCCATTGCATTCACATTCTGGGTGATTTCAATCCAAATGTCTTTCTTCTTTTTGTTAGTTACTATTGCACCTGAACTAAAACTTCCTATTATTGAGGCATAATGGTGCTTAACACCCTCCAGCAGTGCATGGGTTTCTGCAACAGTGAAATTAGGTCCTTTTGAGTCCATGGTTCCACCTCATCTGTTGCAGTGAACAGAGTATTCATAGGCTTTGGACATGATTGATGTAATTGAACACAAGCTGAAGGACATCAACTAATGAGTGGGTGGGTATTTGACAACCATCTTATATTCAGCCTCTCTCAGAGGACTTACAGAGAGACACTGAAATGGCAGGTATTGTCCATCGCTACCACCATGTTGGAGGAAGAGGATACCATCAAAGGGTGTATGTTGAGCGTGCAAAACTAC